>NC_092090.1:100053918-100113918 GCF_045679555.1 Salvelinus alpinus
ATAGAACGGGCTTGGAACCTATAACCCTGGTAATATGGCTGGTAAATAGAATGAATAGAATGGGCTTGGAACCTATAACCCTGGTAATATGGCTGGTAAATAGAATGAATAGAACAGGCTTGGAACCTATAACCATGGTAATATGGCTGGTAAATAGAATGAATAGAACGGGCTTGGAACCTATAACCATGGTAATATGGCTGGTAAATAGAATGAATAGAACGGGCTTGGAACCTATAACCATGGTAATATGGCTGGTAAATAGAATGAATAGAACAGGCTTGGAACCTCTAACCATGGTAATATGGCTGGTAAATAGAATGAATAGAACGGGCTTGGAACCTCTAACCCTGGTAATATGGCTGGTAAATAGATTGAATAGAACAGGCTTGGAACCTATAACCATGGTAATATGGCTGGTAAATAGAATGAATAGAACGGGCTTGGAACCTATAACCATGGTAATATGGCTGGTAAATAGAATGAATAGAACGGGCTTGGAACCTATAACCATGGTAATATGGCTGGTAAATAGAATGAATAGAACGGGCTTGGAACCTATAACCATGGTAATATGGCTGGTAAATAGAATGAATAGAACGGGCTTGGAACCTCTAACCCTGGTAATATGGCTGGTAAATAGAATGAATAGAACGGGCTTGGAACCTATAACCATGGTAATATGGCTGGTAAATAGAATGAATAGAACGGGCTTGGAACCTATAACCATGGTAATATGGCTGGTAAATAGAATGAATAGAACAGGCTTGGAACCTCTAACCATGGTAATATGGCTGGTAAATAGAATGAATAGAACGGGCTTGGAACCTCTAACCCTGGTAATATGGCTGGTAAATAGATTGAATAGAACAGGCTTGGAACCTATAACCATGGTAATATGGCTGGTAAATAGAATGAATAGAACAGGCTTGGAACCTATAACCATGGTAATATGGCTGGTAAATAGAATGAATAGAACGGGCTTGGAACCTATAACCCTGGTAATATGGCTGGTAAATAGAATGAATAGAATGGGCTTGGAACCTATAACCCTGGTAATATGGCTGGTAAATAGAATGAATAGAACGGGCTTGGAACCTATAACCCTGGTAATATGGCTGGTAAATAGAATGAATAGAACGGGCTTGGAACCTATAACCCTGGTAATATGGCTGGTAAATAGAATGAATAGAATGGGCTTGGAACCTATAACCCTGGTAATATGGCTGGTAAATAGAATGAATAGAAAAGGCTTGGAACCTATAACCATGGTAATATGGCTGGTAAATAGAATGAATAGAACGGGCTTGGAACCTATAACCATGGTAATATGGCTGGTAAATAGAATGAATAGAACAGGCTTGGAACCTCTAACCCTGGTAATATGGCTGGTAAATAGAATGAATAGAACGGGCTTGGAACCTATAACCATGGTAATATGGCTGGTAAATAGAATGAATAGAACGGGCTTGGAACCTATAACCCTGGTAATATGGCTGGTAAATAGAATGAATAGAACGGGCTTGGAACCTATAACCATGGTAATATGGCTGGTAAATAGAATGAATAGAAAAGGCTTGGAACCTATAACCATGGTAATATGGCTGGTAAATAGAATGAATAGAACGGGCTTGGAACCTATAACCCTGGTAATATGGCTGGTAAATAGAATGAATAGAACAGGCTTGGAACCTATAACCATGGTAATATGGCTGGTAAATAGAATGAATAGAACGGGCTTGGAACCTATAACCATGGTAATATGGCTGGTAAATAGAATGAATAGAACGGGCTTGGAACCTATAACCATGGTCATATGGCTGGTAAATAGAATGAATAGAACGGGCTTGGAACCTATAACCATGGTAATATGGCTGGTAAATAGAATGAATAGAACGGGCTTGGAACCTCTAACCCTGGTAATATGGCTGGTAAATAGAATGAATAGAATGGGCTTGGAACCTATAACCATGGTAATATGGCTGGTAAATAGAATGAATAGAATGGGCTTGGAACCTATAACCATGGTAATATGGCTGGTAAATAGAATGAATAGAACAGGCTTGGAACCTCTAACCATGGTAATATGGCTGGTAAATAGAATGAATAGAACGGGCTTGGAACCTCTAACCCTGGTAATATGGCTGGTAAATAGATTGAATAGAACAGGCTTGGAACCTATAACCATGGTAATATGGTTGGTAAATAGAATGAATAGAACAGGCTTGGAACCTATAACCATGGTAATATGGCTGGTAAATAGAATGAATAGAACGGGCTTGGAACCTATAACCATGGTAATATGGCTGGTAAATAGAATGAATAGAACAGGCTTGGAACCTCTAACCCTGGTAATATGGCTGGTAAATAGAATGAATAGAACGGGCTTGGAACCTATAACCCTGGTAATATGGCTGGTAAATAGAATGAATAGAACGGGCTTGGAACCTATAACCCTGGTAATATGGCTGGTAAATAGAATGAATAGAACGGGCTTGGAACCTATAACCCTGGTAATATGGCTGGTAAATAGATTGAATAGAACGGGCTTGGAACCTATAACCATGGTAATATGGCTGGTAAATAGAATGAATAGAAAAGGCTTGGAACCTATAACCATGGTAATATGGCTGGTAAATAGAATGAATAGAACGGGCTTGGAACCTATAACCATGGTAATATGGCTGGTAAATAGAATGAATAGAACAGGCTTGGAACCTCTAACCCTGGTAATATGGCTGGTAAATAGAATGAATAGAACGGGCTTGGAACCTATAACCATGGTAATATGGCTGGTAAATAGAATGAATAGAACGGGCTTGGAACCTATAACCCTGGTAATATGGCTGGTAAATAGAATGAATAGAACGGGCTTGGAACCTATAACCATGGTAATATGGCTGGTAAATAGAATGAATAGAAATGGCTTGGAACCTATAACCATGGTAATATGGCTGGTAAATAGAATGAATAGAACGGGCTTGGAACCTATAACCATGGTAATATGGCTGGTAAATAGAATGAATAGAACAGGCTTGGAACCTCTAACCCTGGTAATATGGCTGGTAAATAGAATGAATAGAACGGGCTTGGAACCTATAACCATGGTAATATGGCTGGTAAATAGAATGAATAGAACGGGCTTGGAACCTATAACCCTGGTAATATGGCTGGTAAATAGAATGAATAGAACGGGCTTGGAACCTATAACCCTGGTAATATGGCTGGTAAATAGAATGAATAGAACAGGCTTGGAACCTCTAACCCTGGTAATATGGCTGGTAAATATAATGAATAGAACGGGCTTGGAACCTCTAACCCTGGTAATATGGCTGGTAAATAGAATGAATAGAACAGGCTTGGAACCTCTAACCATGGTAATATGGCTGGTAAATAGAATGAATAGAACAGGCTTGGAACCTCTAACCCTGGTAATATGGCTGGTAAATAGAATGAATAGAACAGGCTTGGAACCTCTAACCCTGGTAATATGGCTGGTAAATAGAATGAATAGAACGGGCTTGGAACCTCTAACCCTGGTAATATGGCTGGTAAATAGAATGAATAGAACGGGCTTGGAACCTATAACCCTGGTAATATGGCTGGTAAATAGAATGAATAGAACAGGCTTGGAACCTATAACCCTGGTAATATGGCTGGTAAATAGATTAAATAGAACGGGCTTGGAACCTATAACCCTGGTAATATGACTGGTAAATAGAATGAATAGAACGGGCTTGGAACCTATAACCCTGGTAATATGACTGGTAAATAGAATGAATAGAACGGGCTTGGAACCTATAACCCTGGTAATATGGCTGGTAAATAGAATGAATAGAACAGGCTTGGAACCTATAACCCTGGTAATATGGCTGGTAAATAGAATGAATAGAACAGGCTTGGAACCTCTAACCCTGGTAATATGACTGGTAAATAGAATGAATAGAACGGGCTTGGAACCTATAACCCTGGTAATATGGCTGGTAAATAGAATGAATAGAACAGGCTTGGAACCTATAACCCTGGTAATATGGCTGGTAAATATAATGATTAGAACAGGCTTGGAACCTATAACCCTGGTAATATGGCTGGTAAATAGAATGAATAGAACAGGCTTGGAACCTATAACCCTGGTAATATGGCTGGTAAATAGAATGAATAGAACAGGCTTGGAACCTCTAACCCTGGTAATATGGCTGGTAAATAGAATGAATAGAACAGGCTTGGAACCTCTAACCCTGGTAATATGACTGGTAAATAGAATGAATAGAACGGGCTTGGAACCTATAACCCTGGTAATATGGCTGGTAAATAGAATGAATAGAACAGGCTTGGAACCTATAACCCTGGTAATATGGCTGGTAAATAGAATGAATAGAACAGGCTTGGAACCTATAACCCTGGTAATATGGCTGGTAAATAGAATGAATAGAACGGGCTTGGAACCTATAACCATGGTAATATGGCTGGTAAATAGAATGAATAGAAAAGGCTTGGAACCTATAACCATGGTAATATGGCTGGTAAATAGAATGAATAGAACGGGCTTGGAACCTATAACCCTGGTAATATGGCTGGTAAATAGAATGAATAGAACAGGCTTGGAACCTATAACCATGGTAATATGGCTGGTAAATAGAATGAATAGAACGGGCTTGGAACCTATAACCATGGTAATATGGCTGGTAAATAGAATGAATAGAACGGGCTTGGAACCTATAACCATGGTCATATGGCTGGTAAATAGAATGAATAGAACGGGCTTGGAACCTATAACCATGGTAATATGGCTGGTAAATAGAATGAATAGAACGGGCTTGGAACCTCTAACCCTGGTAATATGGCTGGTAAATAGAATGAATAGAATGGGCTTGGAACCTATAACCATGGTAATATGGCTGGTAAATAGAATGAATAGAATGGGCTTGGAACCTATAACCATGGTAATATGGCTGGTAAATAGAATGAATAGAACAGGCTTGGAACCTCTAACCATGGTAATATGGCTGGTAAATAGAATGAATAGAACGGGCTTGGAACCTCTAACCCTGGTAATATGGCTGGTAAATAGATTGAATAGAACAGGCTTGGAACCTATAACCATGGTAATATGGTTGGTAAATAGAATGAATAGAACAGGCTTGGAACCTATAACCATGGTAATATGGCTGGTAAATAGAATGAATAGAACGGGCTTGGAACCTATAACCATGGTAATATGGCTGGTAAATAGAATGAATAGAACAGGCTTGGAACCTCTAACCCTGGTAATATGGCTGGTAAATAGAATGAATAGAACGGGCTTGGAACCTATAACCCTGGTAATATGGCTGGTAAATAGAATGAATAGAACGGGCTTGGAACCTATAACCCTGGTAATATGGCTGGTAAATAGAATGAATAGAACGGGCTTGGAACCTATAACCCTGGTAATATGGCTGGTAAATAGATTGAATAGAACGGGCTTGGAACCTATAACCATGGTAATATGGCTGGTAAATAGAATGAATAGAAAAGGCTTGGAACCTATAACCATGGTAATATGGCTGGTAAATAGAATGAATAGAACGGGCTTGGAACCTATAACCATGGTAATATGGCTGGTAAATAGAATGAATAGAACAGGCTTGGAACCTCTAACCCTGGTAATATGGCTGGTAAATAGAATGAATAGAACGGGCTTGGAACCTATAACCATGGTAATATGGCTGGTAAATAGAATGAATAGAACGGGCTTGGAACCTATAACCCTGGTAATATGGCTGGTAAATAGAATGAATAGAACGGGCTTGGAACCTATAACCATGGTAATATGGCTGGTAAATAGAATGAATAGAAATGGCTTGGAACCTATAACCATGGTAATATGGCTGGTAAATAGAATGAATAGAACGGGCTTGGAACCTATAACCATGGTAATATGGCTGGTAAATAGAATGAATAGAACAGGCTTGGAACCTCTAACCCTGGTAATATGGCTGGTAAATAGAATGAATAGAACGGGCTTGGAACCTATAACCATGGTAATATGGCTGGTAAATAGAATGAATAGAACGGGCTTGGAACCTATAACCCTGGTAATATGGCTGGTAAATAGAATGAATAGAACGGGCTTGGAACCTATAACCCTGGTAATATGGCTGGTAAATAGAATGAATAGAACAGGCTTGGAACCTCTAACCCTGGTAATATGGCTGGTAAATATAATGAATAGAACGGGCTTGGAACCTCTAACCCTGGTAATATGGCTGGTAAATAGAATGAATAGAACAGGCTTGGAACCTCTAACCATGGTAATATGGCTGGTAAATAGAATGAATAGAACAGGCTTGGAACCTCTAACCCTGGTAATATGGCTGGTAAATAGAATGAATAGAACAGGCTTGGAACCTCTAACCCTGGTAATATGGCTGGTAAATAGAATGAATAGAACGGGCTTGGAACCTCTAACCCTGGTAATATGGCTGGTAAATAGAATGAATAGAACGGGCTTGGAACCTATAACCCTGGTAATATGGCTGGTAAATAGAATGAATAGAACAGGCTTGGAACCTATAACCCTGGTAATATGGCTGGTAAATAGATTAAATAGAACGGGCTTGGAACCTATAACCCTGGTAATATGACTGGTAAATAGAATGAATAGAACGGGCTTGGAACCTATAACCCTGGTAATATGACTGGTAAATAGAATGAATAGAACGGGCTTGGAACCTATAACCCTGGTAATATGGCTGGTAAATAGAATGAATAGAACAGGCTTGGAACCTATAACCCTGGTAATATGGCTGGTAAATAGAATGAATAGAACAGGCTTGGAACCTCTAACCCTGGTAATATGACTGGTAAATAGAATGAATAGAACGGGCTTGGAACCTATAACCCTGGTAATATGGCTGGTAAATAGAATGAATAGAACAGGCTTGGAACCTATAACCCTGGTAATATGGCTGGTAAATAGAATGATTAGAACAGGCTTGGAACCTATAACCCTGGTAATATGGCTGGTAAATAGAATGAATAGAACAGGCTTGGAACCTATAACCCTGGTAATATGGCTGGTAAATAGAATGAATAGAACAGGCTTGGAACCTCTAACCCTGGTAATATGGCTGGTAAATAGAATGAATAGAACAGGCTTGGAACCTCTAACCCTGGTAATATGACTGGTAAATAGAATGAATAGAACGGGCTTGGAACCTATAACCCTGGTAATATGGCTGGTAAATAGAATGAATAGAACAGGCTTGGAACCTCTAACCCTGGTAATATGGCTGGTAAATAGAATGAATAGAACAGGCTTGGAACCTCTAACCCTGGTAATATGACTGGTAAATAGAATGAATAGAACGGGCTTGGAACCTATAACCCTGGTAATATGGCTGGTAAATAGAATGAATAGAGCAGGCTTGGAACCTCTAACCCTGGTAATATGACTGGTAAATAGAATGAATAGAACGGGCTTGGAACCTATAACCCTGGTAATATGGCTGGTAAATAGAATGAATAGAACGGGCTTGGAACCTCTAACCCTGGTAATATGGCTGGTAAATAGAATGAATAGAACAGGCTTGGAACCTCTAACCCTGGTAATATGGCTGGTAAATAGAATGAATAGAACAGGCTTGGAACCTCTAACCCTGGTAATATGGCTGGTAAATAGAATGAATAGAACAGGCTTGGAACCTATAACCCTGGTAATATGGCTGGTAAATAGAATGAATAGAACAGGCTTGGAACCTCTAACCCTGGTAATATGGCTGGTAAATAGAATGAATAGAACAGGCTTGGAACCTCTAACCCTGGTAATATGGCTGGTAAATAGAATGAATAGAACAGGCTTGGAACCTCTAACCCTGGTAATATGGCTGGTAAATAGAATGAATAGAACAGGCTTGGAACCTCTAACCCTGGTAATATGGCTGGTAAATAGAATGAATAGAACAGGCTTGGAACCTCTAACCCTGGTAATATGGCTGGTAAATAGAATGAATAGAACAGGCTTGGAACCTCTAACCCTGGTAATATGGCTGGTAAATAGAATGCATAGAACAGGCTTGGAACCTCTAACCCTGGTAATATGGCTGGTAAATAGAATGAATAGAACAGGCTTGGAACCTCTAACCCTGGTAATATGGCTGGTAAATAGAATGAATAGAACAGGCTTGGAACCTCTAACCCTGGTAATATGGCTGGTAAATAGAATGAATAGAACGGGCTTGGAACCTCTAACCCTGGTAATATGGCTGGTAAATAGATTAAATAGAACGGGCTTGGAACCTCTAACCCTGGTAATATGGCTGGTAAATAGATTAAATAGAACGGGCTTGGAACCTCTAACCCTGGTAATATGGCTGGTAAATAGAATGAATAGAACAGGCTTGGAACCTCTAACCCTGGTAATATGGCTGGTAATAGAATGAATAGAACAGGCTTGGAACCTCTAACCCTGGTAATATGGCTGGTAAATAGAATGAATAGAAGAGGCTTGGAACCTCTAACCCTGGTAATATGGCTGGTAAATAGAATGAATAGAACGGGCTTGGAACCTCTAACCCTGGTAATATGGCTGGTAAATAGAATGAATAGAACAGGCTTGGAACCTATAACCCTGGTAATATGGCTGGTAAATAGAATGATTAGAACAGGCTTGGAACCTATAACCCTGGTAATATGGCTGGTAAATAGAATGAATAGAACAGGCTTGGAACCTATAACCCTGGTAATATGGCTGGTAAATAGAATGAATAGAACAGGCTTGGAACCTCTAACCCTGGTAATATGGCTGGTAAATAGAATAAATAGAACGGGCTTGGAACCTCTAACCCTGGTAATATGACTGGTAAATAGAATGAATAGAACGGGCTTGGAACCTATAACCCTGGTAATATGGCTGGTAAATAGAATGAATAGAACAGGCTTGGAACCTCTAACCCTGGTAATATGGCTGGTAAATAGAATGAATAGAACAGGCTTGGAACCTCTAACCCTGGTAATATGGCTGGTAAATAGAATGAATAGAACAGGCTTGGAACCTCTAACCCTGGTAATATGGCTGGTAAATAGAATGAATAGAACGGGCTTGGAACCTCTAACCCTGGTAATATGGCTGGTAAATAGAATGAATAGAACGGGCTTGGAACCTCTAACCCTGGTAATATGGCTGGTAAATAGAATGAATAGAACGGGCTTGGAACCTCTAACCCTGGTAATATGGCTGGTAAATAGAATGAATAGAACAGGCTTGGAACCTCTAACCCTGGTAATATGGCTGGTAAATAGAATGAATAGAACAGGCTTGGAACCTCTAACCCTGGTAATATGGCTGGTAAATAGAATTAATAGAACAGGCTTGGAACCTATAACCCTGGTAATATGGCTGGTAAATAGAATGAATAGAACAGGCTTGGAACCTATAACCCTGGTAATATGGCTGGTAAATAGAATGAATAGAACAGGCTTGGAACCTCTAACCCTGGTAATATGGCTGGTAAATAGAATGAATAGAACAGGCTTGGAACCTCTAACCCTGGTAATATGGCTGGTAAATAGAATGAATAGAACAGGCTTGGAACCTCTAACCCTGGTAATATGGCTGGTAAATAGAATGAATAGAACGGGCTTGGAACCTCTAACCCTGGTAATATGGCTGGTAAATAGAATGAATAGAACGGGCTTGGAACCTCTAACCCTGGTAATATGGCTGGTAAATAGAATGAATAGAACGGGCTTGGAACCTCTAACCCTGGTAATATGGCTGGTAAATAGAATGAATAGAACAGGCTTGGAACCTCTAACCCTGGTAATATGGCTGGTAAATAGAATGAATAGAACAGGCTTGGAACCTCTAACCCTGGTAATATGGCTGGTAAATAGAATTAATAGAACAGGCTTGGAACCTATAACCCTGGTAATATGGCTGGTAAATAGAATGAATAGAACAGGCTTGGAACCTATAACCCTGGTAATATGGCTGGTAAATAGAATGAATAGAACAGGCTTGGAACCTCTAACCCTGGTAATATGGCTGGTAAATAGAATGAATAGAACAGGCTTGGAACCTCTAACCCTGGTAATATGGCTGGTAAATAGAATGAATAGAACAGGCTTGGAACCTCTAACCCTGGTAATATGGCTGGTAAATAGAATGAATAGAACAGGCTTGGAACCTCTAACCCTGGTAATATGGCTGGTAAATAGAATGAATAGAACAGGCTTGGAACCTCTAACCCTGGTAATATGGCTGGTAAATAGAATGAATAGAACAGGCTTGGAACCTCTAACCCTGGTAATATGGCTGGTAAATAGAATGAATAGAACAGGCTTGGAACCTCTAACCCTGGTAATATGGCTGGTAAATAGAATGAATAGAAGAGGCTTGGAACCTCTAACCCTGGTAATATGGCTGGTAAATAGAATGAATAGAAGAGGCTTGGAACCTCTAACCCTGGTAATATGGCTGGTAAATATAATGAATAGAACGGGCTTGGAACCTCTAACCCTGGTAATATGGCTGGTAAATAGAATGAATAGAACAGGCTTGGAACCTCTAACCATGGTAATATGGCTGGTAAATAGAATGAATAGAACAGGCTTGGAACCTCTAACCCTGGTAATATGGCTGGTAAATAGAATGAATAGAACAGGCTTGGAACCTCTAACCCTGGTAATATGGCTGGTAAATAGAATGAATAGAACGGGCTTGGAACCTATAACCCTGGTAATATGGCTGGTAAATAGAATGAATAGAACAGGCTTGGAACCTATAACCCTGGTAATATGGCTGGTAAATAGATTAAATAGAACGGGCTTGGAACCTATAACCCTGGTAATATGACTGGTAAATAGAATGAATAGAACGGGCTTGGAACCTATAACCCTGGTAATATGACTGGTAAATAGAATGAATAGAACGGGCTTGGAACCTATAACCCTGGTAATATGGCTGGTAAATAGAATGAATAGAACGGGCTTGGAACCTCTAACCCTGGTAATATGGCTGGTAAATAGAATGAATAGAACAGGCTTGGAACCTCTAACCCTGGTAATATGGCTGGTAAATAGAATGAATAGAACAGGCTTGGAACCTCTAACCCTGGTAATATGGCTGGTAAATAGAATTAATAGAACAGGCTTGGAACCTATAACCCTGGTAATATGGCTGGTAAATAGAATGAATAGAACAGGCTTGGAACCTATAACCCTGGTAATATGGCTGGTAAATAGAATGAATAGAACAGGCTTGGAACCTCTAACCCTGGTAATATGGCTGGTAAATAGAATGAATAGAACAGGCTTGGAACCTCTAACCCTGGTAATATGGCTGGTAAATAGAATGAATAGAACAGGCTTGGAACCTCTAACCCTGGTAATATGGCTGGTAAATAGAATGAATAGAACAGGCTTGGAACCTCTAACCCTGGTAATATGGCTGGTAAATAGAATGAATAGAACAGGCTTGGAACCTCTAACCCTGGTAATATGGCTGGTAAATAGAATGAATAGAACAGGCTTGGAACCTCTAACCCTGGTAATATGGCTGGTAAATAGAATGAATAGAACAGGCTTGGAACCTCTAACCCTGGTAATATGGCTGGTAAATAGAATGAATAGAAGAGGCTTGGAACCTCTAACCCTGGTAATATGGCTGGTAAATAGAATGAATAGAAGAGGCTTGGAACCTCTAACCCTGGTAATATGGCTGGTAAATATAATGAATAGAACGGGCTTGGAACCTCTAACCCTGGTAATATGGCTGGTAAATAGAATGAATAGAACAGGCTTGGAACCTCTAACCATGGTAATATGGCTGGTAAATAGAATGAATAGAACAGGCTTGGAACCTCTAACCCTGGTAATATGGCTGGTAAATAGAATGAATAGAACAGGCTTGGAACCTCTAACCCTGGTAATATGGCTGGTAAATAGAATGAATAGAACGGGCTTGGAACCTATAACCCTGGTAATATGGCTGGTAAATAGAATGAATAGAACAGGCTTGGAACCTATAACCCTGGTAATATGGCTGGTAAATAGATTAAATAGAACGGGCTTGGAACCTATAACCCTGGTAATATGACTGGTAAATAGAATGAATAGAACGGGCTTGGAACCTATAACCCTGGTAATATGACTGGTAAATAGAATGAATAGAACGGGCTTGGAACCTATAACCCTGGTAATATGGCTGGTAAATAGAATGAATAGAACAGGCTTGGAACCTATAACCCTGGTAATATGGCTGGTAAATAGAATGAATAGAACAGGCTTGGAACCTCTAACCCTGGTAATATGACTGGTAAATAGAATGAATAGAACGGGCTTGGAACCTATAACCCTGGTAATATGGCTGGTAAATAGAATGAATAGAACAGGCTTGGAACCTATAACCCTGGTAATATGGCTGGTAAATAGAATGATTAGAACAGGCTTGGAACCTATAACCCTGGTAATATGGCTGGTAAATAGAATGAATAGAACAGGCTTGGAACCTATAACCCTGGTAATATGGCTGGTAAATAGAATGAATAGAACAGGCTTGGAACCTCTAACCCTGGTAATATGGCTGGTAAATAGAATGAATAGAACAGGCTTGGAACCTCTAACCCTGGTAATATGACTGGTAAATAGAATGAATAGAACGGGCTTGGAACCTATAACCCTGGTAATATGGCTGGTAAATAGAATGAATAGAACAGGCTTGGAACCTCTAACCCTGGTAATATGGCTGGTAAATAGAATGAATAGAACAGGCTTGGAACCTCTAACCCTGGTAATATGACTGGTAAATAGAATGAATAGAACGGGCTTGGAACCTATAACCCTGGTAATATGGCTGGTAAATAGAATGAATAGAACAGGCTTGGAACCTCTAACCCTGGTAATATGACTGGTAAATAGAATGAATAGAACGGGCTTGGAACCTATAACCCTGGTAATATGGCTGGTAAATAGAATGAATAGAACGGGCTTGGAACCTCTAACCCTGGTAATATGGCTGGTAAATAGAATGAATAGAACAGGCTTGGAACCTCTAACCCTGGTAATATGGCTGGTAAATAGAATGAATAGAACAGGCTTGGAACCTCTAACCCTGGTAATATGGCTGGTAAATAGAATGAATAGAACAGGCTTGGAACCTATAACCCTGGTAATATGGCTGGTAAATAGAATGAATAGAACAGGCTTGGAACCTCTAACCCTGGTAATATGGCTGGTAAATAGAATGAATAGAACAGGCTTGGAACCTCTAACCCTGGTAATATGGCTGGTAAATAGAATGAATAGAACAGGCTTGGAACCTCTAACCCTGGTAATATGGCTGGTAAATAGAATGAATAGAACAGGCTTGGAACCTCTAACCCTGGTAATATGGCTGGTAAATAGAATGAATAGAACAGGCTTGGAACCTCTAACCCTGGTAATATGGCTGGTAAATAGAATGAATAGAACAGGCTTGGAACCTCTAACCCTGGTAATATGGCTGGTAAATAGAATGCATAGAACAGGCTTGGAACCTCTAACCCTGGTAATATGGCTGGTAAATAGAATGAATAGAACAGGCTTGGAACCTCTAACCCTGGTAATATGGCTGGTAAATAGAATGAATAGAACAGGCTTGGAACCTCTAACCCTGGTAATATGGCTGGTAAATAGAATGAATAGAACGGGCTTGGAACCTCTAACCCTGGTAATATGGCTGGTAAATAGATTAAATAGAACGGGCTTGGAACCTCTAACCCTGGTAATATGGCTGGTAAATAGATTAAATAGAACGGGCTTGGAACCTCTAACCCTGGTAATATGGCTGGTAAATAGAATGAATAGAACAGGCTTGGAACCTCTAACCCTGGTAATATGGCTGGTAAATAGAATGAATAGAACAGGCTTGGAACCTCTAACCCTGGTAATATGGCTGGTAAATAGAATGAATAGAAGAGGCTTGGAACCTCTAACCCTGGTAATATGGCTGGTAAATAGAATGAATAGAACGGGCTTGGAACCTCTAACCCTGGTAATATGGCTGGTAAATAGAATGAATAGAACAGGCTTGGAACCTATAACCCTGGTAATATGGCTGGTAAATAGAATGATTAGAACAGGCTTGGAACCTATAACCCTGGTAATATGGCTGGTAAATAGAATGAATAGAACAGGCTTGGAACCTATAACCCTGGTAATATGGCTGGTAAATAGAATGAATAGAACAGGCTTGGAACCTCTAACCCTGGTAATATGGCTGGTAAATAGAATGAATAGAACAGGCTTGGAACCTCTAACCCTGGTAATATGACTGGTAAATAGAATGAATAGAACGGGCTTGGAACCTATAACCCTGGTAATATGGCTGGTAAATAGAATGAATAGAACAGGCTTGGAACCTCTAACCCTGGTAATATGGCTGGTAAATAGAATGAATAGAACAGGCTTGGAACCTCTAACCCTGGTAATATGGCTGGTAAATAGAATGAATAGAACAGGCTTGGAACCTCTAACCCTGGTAATATGGCTGGTAAATAGAATGAATAGAACGGGCTTGGAACCTCTAACCCTGGTAATATGGCTGGTAAATAGAATGAATAGAACGGGCTTGGAACCTCTAACCCTGGTAATATGGCTGGTAAATAGAATGAATAGAACGGGCTTGGAACCTCTAACCCTGGTAATATGGCTGGTAAATAGAATGAATAGAACAGGCTTGGAACCTCTAACCCTGGTAATATGGCTGGTAAATAGAATGAATAGAACAGGCTTGGAACCTCTAACCCTGGTAATATGGCTGGTAAATAGAATTAATAGAACAGGCTTGGAACCTATAACCCTGGTAATATGGCTGGTAAATAGAATGAATAGAACAGGCTTGGAACCTATAACCCTGGTAATATGGCTGGTAAATAGAATGAATAGAACAGGCTTGGAACCTCTAACCCTGGTAATATGGCTGGTAAATAGAATGAATAGAACAGGCTTGGAACCTCTAACCCTGGTAATATGGCTGGTAAATAGAATGAATAGAACAGGCTTGGAACCTCTAACCCTGGTAATATGGCTGGTAAATAGAATGAATAGAACAGGCTTGGAACCTCTAACCCTGGTAATATGGCTGGTAAATAGAATGAATAGAACAGGCTTGGAACCTCTAACCCTGGTAATATGGCTGGTAAATAGAATGAATAGAAGAGGCTTGGAACCTCTAACCCTGGTAATATGGCTGGTAAATAGAATGAATAGAAGAGGCTTGGAACCTCTAACCCTGGTAATATGGCTGGTAAATAGAATGAATAGAACGGGCTTGGAACCTCTAACCCTGGTAATATGGCTGGTAAATAGATTGAATAGAACGGGCTTGGAACCTCTAACCCTGGTAATATGGCTGGTAAATAGATTAAATAGAACGGGCTTGGAACCTCTAACCCTGGTAATATGGCTGGTAAATAGAATGAATAGAACAGGCTTGGAACCTCTAACCCTGGTAATATGGCTGGTAAATAGAATGAATAGAACAGGCTTGGAACCTCTAACCCTGGTAATATGGCTGGTAAATAGAATGAATAGAAGAGGCTTGGAACCTCTAACCCTGGTAATATGGCTGGTAAATAGAATGAATAGAACGGGCTTGGAACCTCTAACCCTGGTAATATGGCTGGTAAATAGAATGAATAGAACAGGCTTGGAACCTCTAACCCTGGTAATATGGCTGGTAAATAGAATGAATAGAACAGGCTTGGAACCTCTAACCCTGGTAATATGGCTGGTAAATAGAATGAATAGAACAGGCTTGGAACCTATAACCCTGGTAATATGGCTGGTAAATAGAATGAATAGAACAGGCTTGGAACCTATAACCCTGGTAATATGACTGGTAAATAGAATGAATAGAACAGGCTTGGAACCTCTAACCCTGGTAATATGGCTGGTAAATAGAATGAATAGAACAGGCTTGGAACCTCTAACCCTGGTAATATGGCTGGTAAATAGAATGAATAGAACAGGCTTGGAACCTCTAACCCTGGTAATATGGCTGGTAAATAGAATGAATAGAACAGGCTTGGAACCTATAACCCTGGTAATATGACTGGTAAATAGAATGAATAGAACAGGCTTGGAACCTATAACCCTGGTAATATGGCTGGTAAATAGAATGAATAGAACAGGCTTGGAACCTCTAACCCTGGTAATATGGCTGGTAAATAGAATGAATAGAACAGTCTTGGAACCTCTAACCCTGGTAATATGGCTGGTAAATAGAATGAATAGAACAGGCTTGGAACCTCTAACCCTGGTAATATGGCTGGTAAATAGAATGAATAGAACAGGCTTGGAACCTCTAACCCTGGTAATATGGCTGGTAAATAGAATGAATAGAACAGGCTTGGAACCTCTAACCCTGGTAATATGGCTGGTAAATAGAATGAATAGAAGAGGCTTGGAACCTCTAACCCTGGTAATATGGCTGGTAAATAGAATGAATAGAACGGGCTTGGAACCTCTAACCCTGGTAATATGGCTGGTAAATAGATTAAATAGAACAGGCTTGGAACCTCTAACCCTGGTAATATGGCTGGTAAATAGAATTAATAGAACAGGCTTGGAACCTATAACCCTGGTAATATGGCTGGTAAATAGAATGAATAGAACAGGCTTGGAACCTATAACCCTGGTAATATGGCTGGTAAATAGAATGAATAGAACAGGCTTGGAACCTCTAACCCTGGTAATATGGCTGGTAAATAGAATGAATAGAACGGGCTTGGAACCTCTAACCCTGGTAATATGGCTGGTAAATAGAATGAATAGAACAGGCTTGGAACCTCTAACCCTGGTAATATGGCTGGTAAATAGAATGAATAGAACAGGCTTGGAACCTCTAACCCTGGTAATATGGCTGGTAAATAGAATGAATAGAACAGGCTTGGAACCTCTAACCCTGGTAATATGGCTGGTAAATAGAATGAATAGAACAGGCTTGGAACCTCTAACCCTGGTAATATGGCTGGTAAATAGAATGAATAGAACAGGCTTGGAACCTCTAACCCTGGTAATATGGCTGGTAAATAGAATGAATAGAACAGGCTTGGAACCTCTAACCCTGGTAATATGGCTGGTAAATAGAATGAATAGAAGAGGCTTGGAACCTCTAACCCTGGTAATATGGCTGGTAAATAGAATGAATAGAACAGGCTTGGAACCTCTAACCCTGGTAATATGGCTGGTAAATAGAATGAATAGAACAGGCTTGGAACCTCTAACCCTGGTAATATGGCTGGTAAATAGAATGAATAGAACAGGCTTGGAACCTCTAACCCTGGTAATATGGCTGGTAAATAGAATGAATAGAACAGGCTTGGAACCTCTAACCCTGGTAATATGGCTGGTAAATAGAATGAATAGAACAGGCTTGGAACCTCTAACCCTGGTAATATGGCTGGTAAATAGAATGAATAGAAGAGGCTTGGAACCTCTAACCCTGGTAATATGGCTGGTAAATAGAATGAATAGAACGGGCTTGGAACCTCTAACCCTGGTAATATGGCTGGTAAATAGATTAAATAGAACAGGCTTGGAACCTCTAACCCTGGTAATATGGCTGGTAAATAGAATGAATAGAACAGGCTTGGAACCTCTAACCCTGGTAATATGGCTGGTAAATAGAATGAATAGAACAGGCTTGGAACCTCTAACCCTGGTAATATGGCTGGTAAATAGAATGAATAGAACAGGCTTGGAACCTCTAACCCTGGTAATATGGCTGGTAAATAGAATGAATAGAACAGGCTTGGAACCTCTAACCCTGGTAATATGGCTGGTAAATAGAATGAATAGAACAGGCTTGGAACCTGTAACCCTGGTAATATGACTGGTAAATAGAATGAATAGAACAGGCTTGGAACCTCTAACCCTGGTAATATGGCTGGTAAATAGAATGAATAGAACAGGCTTGGAACCTCTAACCCTGGTAATATGGCTGGTAAATAGAATGAATAGAACAGGCTTGGAACCTCTAACCCTGGTAATATGGCTGGTAAATAGAATGAATAGAACAGGCTTGGAACCTCTAACCCTGGTAATATGGCTGGTAAATAGAATGAATAGAACAGGCTTGGAACCTCTAACCCTGGTAATATGGCTGGTAAATAGAATGAATAGAACGGGCTTGGAACCTCTAACCCTGGTAATATGGCTGGTAAATAGAATGAATAGAACGGGCTTGGAACCTCTAACCCTGGTAATATGGCTGGTAAATAGAATGAATAGAACGGGCTTGGAACCTCTAACCCTGGTAATATGGCTGGTAAATAGAATGAATAGAACAGGCTTGGAACCTCTAACCCTGGTAATATGGCTGGTAAATAGAATGAATAGAACGGGCTTGGAACCTCTAACCCTGGTAATATGGCTGGTAAATAGATTAAATAGAACAGGCTTGGAACCTCTAACCCTGGTAATATGGCTGGTAAATAGAATGAATAGAACAGGCTTGGAACCTATAACCCTGGTAATATGGCTGGTAAATAGAATGAATAGAACAGGCTTGGAACCTATAACCCTGGTAATATGGCTGGTAAATAGAATGAATAGAACAGGCTTGGAACCTCTAACCCTGGTAATATGGCTGGTAAATAGAATGAATAGAACAGGCTTGGAACCTCTAACCCTGGTAATATGGCTGGTAAATAGAATGAATAGAACAGGCTTGGAACCTCTAACCCTGGTAATATGGCTGGTAAATAGAATGAATAGAACAGGCTTGGAACCTCTAACCCTGGTAATATGGCTGGTAAATAGAATGAATAGAACAGGCTTGGAACCTCTAACCCTGGTAATATGGCTGGTAAATAGAATGAATAGAACAGGCTTGGAACCTCTAACCCTGGTAATATGGCTGGTAAATAGAATGAATAGAACGGGCTTGGAACCTCTAACCCTGGTAATATGGCTGGTAAATAGAATGAATAGAACGGGCTTGGAACCTCTAACCCTGGTAATATGGCTGGTAAATAGAATGAATAGAACAGGCTTGGAACCTCTAACCCTGGTAATATGGCTGGTAAATAGAATGAATAGAACAGGCTTGGAACCTCTAACCCTGGTAATATGGCTGGTAAATAGAATGAATAGAACAGGCTTGGAACCTATAACCCTGGTAATATGGCTGGTAAATAGAATGAATAGAACAGGCTTGGAACCTCTAACCCTGGTAATATGGCTGGTAAATAGAATGAATAGAACAGGCTTGGAACCTCTAACCCTGGTAATATGGCTGGTAAATAGAATGAATAGAACAGGCTTGGAACCTCTAACCCTGGTAATATGGCTGGTAAATAGAATGAATAGAAGAGGCTTGGAACCTCTAACCCTGGTAATATGGCTGGTAAATAGAATGAATAGAACGGGCTTGGAACCTCTAACCTTGGTAATATGGCTGGTAAATAGAATGAATAGAACAGGCTTGGAACCTATAACCCTGGTAATATGGCTGGTAAATAGAATGAATAGAACAGGCTTGGAACCTATAACCCTGGTAATACGGCTGGTAAATAGAATGAATAGAACAGGCTTGGAACCTCTAACCCTGGTAATATGGCTGGTAAATAGAATGAATAGAACAGTCTTGGAACCTCTAACCCTGGTAATATGGCTGGTAAATAGAATGAATAGAACAGGCTTGGAACCTCTAACCCTGGTAATATGGCTGGTAAATAGAATGAATAGAACAGGCTTGGAACCTCTAACCCTGGTAATATGGCTGGTAAATAGAATGAATAGAACAGGCTTGGAACCTCTAACCCTGGTAATATGGCTGGTAAATAGAATGAATAGAACAGGCTTGGAACCTCTAACTCTGGTAATATGGCTGGTAAATAGAATGAATAGAAGAGGCTTGGAACCTCTAACCCTGGTAATATGGCTGGTAAATAGAATGAATAGAACGGGCTTGGAACCTCTAACCCTGGTAATATGGCTGGTAAATAGATTAAATAGAACAGGCTTGGAACCTCTAACCCTGGTAATATGGCTGGTAAATAGAATGAATAGAACAGGCTTGGAACCTATAACCCTGGTAATATGGCTGGTAAATAGAATGAATAGAACAGGCTTGGAACCTATAACCCTGGTAATATGGCTGGTAAATAGAATGAATAGAACAGGCTTGGAACCTCTAACCCTGGTAATATGGCTGGTAAATAGAATGAATAGAACAGGCTTGGAACCTCTAACCCTGGTAATATGGCTGGTAAATAGAATGAATAGAACAGGCTTGGAACCTCTAACCCTGGTAATATGGCTGGTAAATAGAATGAATAGAACAGGCTTGGAACCTCTAACCCTGGTAATATGGCTGGTAAATAGAATGAATAGAACAGGCTTGGAACCTCTAACCCTGGTAATATGGCTGGTAAATAGAATGAATAGAACAGGCTTGGAACCTCTAACCCTGGTAATATGGCTGGTAAATAGAATGAATAGAACAGGCTTGGAACCTATAACCCTGGTAATATGGCTGGTAAATAGAATGAATAGAACGGGCTTGGAACCTCTAACCCTGGTAATATGGCTGGTAAATAGAATGAATAGAACAGGCTTGGAACCTCTAACCCTGGTAATATGGCTGGTAAATAGAATGAATAGAACAGGCTTGGAACCTCTAACCCTGGTAATATGGCTGGTAAATAGAATGAATAGAACAGGCTTGGAACCTATAACCCTGGTAATATGGCTGGTAAATAGAATGAATAGAACAGGCTTGGAACCTCTAACCCTGGTAATATGGCTGGTAAATAGAATGAATAGAACAGGCTTGGAACCTCTAACCCTGGTAATATGGCTGGTAAATAGAATGAATAGAACAGGCTTGGAACCTCTAACCCTGGTAATATGGCTGGTAAATAGAATGAATAGAAGAGGCTTGGAACCTCTAACCCTGGTAATATGGCTGGTAAATAGAATGAATAGAACGGGCTTGGAACCTCTAACCCTGGTAATATGGCTGGTAAATAGATTAAATAGAACAGGCTTGGAACCTCTAACCCTGGTAATATGGCTGGTAAATAGAATGAATAGAACAGGCTTGGAACCTCTAACCCTGGTAATATGGCTGGTAAATAGAATGAATAGAACAGGCTTGGAACCTCTAACCCTGGTAATATGGCTGGTAAATAGAATGAATAGAACAGGCTTGGAACCTCTAACCCTGGTAATATGGCTGGTAAATAGAATGAATAGAACAGGCTTGGAACCTCTAACCCTGGTAATATGGCTGGTAAATAGAATGAATAGAACAGGCTTGGAACCTGTAACCCTGGTAATATGACTGGTAAATAGAATGAATAGAACAGGCTTGGAACCTCTAACCCTGGTAATATGGCTGGTAAATAGAATGAATAGAACAGGCTTGGAACCTCTAACCCTGGTAATATGGCTGGTAAATAGAATGAATAGAACAGGCTTGGAACCTCTAACCCTGGTAATATGGCTGGTAAATAGAATGAATAGAACAGGCTTGGAACCTCTAACCCTGGTAATATGGCTGGTAAATAGAATGAATAGAACAGGCTTGGAACCTCTAACCCTGGTAATATGGCTGGTAAATAGAATGAATAGAACAGGCTTGGAACCTCTAAACCTGGTAATATGGCTGGTAAATAGAATGAATAGAACGGGCTTGGAACCTCTAACCCTGGTAATATGGCTGGTAAATAGAATGAATAGAACGGGCTTGGAACCTCTAACCCTGGTAATATGGCTGGTAAATAGAATGAATAGAACGGGCTTGGAACCTCTAACCCTGGTAATATGGCTGGTAAATAGAATGAATAGAACAGGCTTGGAACCTCTAACCCTGGTAATATGGCTGGTAAATAGAATGAATAGAACAGGCTTGGAACCTATAACCCTGGTAATATGGCTGGTAAATAGAATGAATAGAACAGGCTTGGAACCTATAACCCTGGTAATATGGCTGGTAAATAGAATGAATAGAACAGGCTTGGAACCTCTAACCCTGGTAATATGGCTGGTAAATAGAATGAATAGAACAGGCTTGGAACCTCTAACCCTGGTAATATGGCTGGTAAATAGAATGAATAGAACAGGCTTGGAACCTCTAACCCTGGTAATATGGCTGGTAAATAGAATGAATAGAACAGGATTGGAACCTCTAACCCTGGTAATATGGCTGGTAAATAGAATGAATAGAACAGGCTTGGAACCTCTAACCCTGGTAATATGGCTGGTAAATAGAATGAATAGAAGAGGCTTGGAACCTCTAACCCTGGTAATATGGCTGGTAAATAGAATGAATAGAACGGGCTTGGAACCTCTAACCCTGGTAATATGGCTGGTAAATAGAATGAATAGAACAGGCTTGGAACCTCTAACCCTGGTAATATGGCTGGTAAATAGAATGAATAGAACAGGCTTGGAACCTCTAACCCTGGTAATATGGCTGGTAAATAGAATGAATAGAACGGGCTTGGAACCTCTAACCCTGGTAATATGGCTGGTAAATAGAATGAATAGAACGGGCTTGGAACCTCTAACCCTGGTAATATGGCTGGTAAATAGAATGAATAGAACGGGCTTGGAACCTCTAACCCTGGTAATATGGCTGGTAAATAGAATGAATAGAACAGGCTTGGAACCTCTAACCCTGGTAATATGGCTGGTAAATAGAATGAATAGAACAGGCTTGGAACCTATAACCCTGGTAATATGGCTGGTAAATAGAATGAATAGAACAGGCTTGGAACCTATAACCCTGGTAATATGGCTGGTAAATAGAATGAATAGAACAGGCTTGGAACCTCTAACCCTGGTAATATGGCTGGTAAATAGAATGAATAGAACAGGCTTGGAACCTCTAACCCTGGTAATATGGCTGGTAAATAGAATGAATAGAACAGGCTTGGAACCTCTAACCCTGGTAATATGGCTGGTAAATAGAATGAATAGAACAGGATTGGAACCTCTAACCCTGGTAATATGGCTGGTAAATAGAATGAATAGAACAGGCTTGGAACCTCTAACCCTGGTAATATGGCTGGTAAATAGAATGAATAGAAGAGGCTTGGAACCTCTAACCCTGGTAATATGGCTGGTAAATAGAATGAATAGAACGGGCTTGGAACCTCTAACCCTGGTAATATGGCTGGTAAATAGAATGAATAGAACAGGCTTGGAACCTCTAACCCTGGTAATATGGCTGGTAAATAGAATGAATAGAACAGGCTTGGAACCTCTAACCCTGGTAATATGGCTGGTAAATAGAATGAATAGAACGGGCTTGGAACCTCTAACCCTGGTAATATGGCTGGTAAATAGAATGAATAGAACAGGCTTGGAACCTCTAACCCTGGTAATATGGCTGGTAAATAGAATGAATAGAACAGGCTTGGAACCTCTAACCCTGGTAATATGGCTGGTAAATAGAATGAATAGAACAGGCTTGGAACCTCTAACCCTGGTAATATGGCTGGTAAATAGAATGAATAGAAGAGGCTTGGAACCTCTAACCCTGGTAATATGGCTGGTAAATAGAATGAATAGAACGGGCTTGGAACCTCTAACCCTGGTAATATGGCTGGTAAATAGATTAAATAGAACAGGCTTGGAACCTCTAACCCTGGTAATATGGCTGGTAAATAGAATGAATAGAACAGGCTTGGAACCTATAACCCTGGTAATATGGCTGGTAAATAGAATGAATAGAACAGGCTTGGAACCTATAACCCTGGTAATATGGCTGGTAAATAGAATGAATAGAACAGGCTTGGAACCTCTAACCCTGGTAATATGGCTGGTAAATAGAATGAATAGAACAGGCTTGGAACCTCTAACCCTGGTAATATGGCTGGTAAATAGAATGAATAGAACAGGCTTGGAACCTCTAACCCTGGTAATATGGCTGGTAAATAGAATGAATAGAACAGGCTTGGAACCTCTAACCCTGGTAATATGGCTGGTAAATAGAATGAATAGAACAGGCTTGGAACCTCTAACCCTGGTAATATGGCTGGTAAATAGAATGAATAGAACAGGCTTGGAACCTCTAACCCTGGTAATATGGCTGGTAAATAGAATGAATAGAACGGGCTTGGAACCTCTAACCCTGGTAATATGGCTGGTAAATAGAATGAATAGAACGGGCTTGGAACCTCTAACCCTGGTAATATGGCTGGTAAATAGAATGAATAGAACAGGCTTGGAACCTCTAACCCTGGTAATATGGCTGGTAAATAGAATGAATAGAACAGGCTTGGAACCTCTAACCCTGGTAATATGGCTGGTAAATAGAATGAATAGAACAGGCTTGGAACCTATAACCCTGGTAATATGGCTGGTAAATAGAATGAATAGAACAGGCTTGGAACCTCTAACCCTGGTAATATGGCTGGTAAATAGAATGAATAGAACAGGCTTGGAACCTCTAACCCTGGTAATATGGCTGGTAAATAGAATGAATAGAACAGGCTTGGAACCTCTAACCCTGGTAATATGGCTGGTAAATAGAATGAATAGAAGAGGCTTGGAACCTCTAACCCTGGTAATATGGCTGGTAAATAGAATGAATAGAACGGGCTTGGAACCTCTAACCTTGGTAATATGGCTGGTAAATAGATTAAATAGAACAGGCTTGGAACCTCTAACCCTGGTAATATGGCTGGTAAATAGAATGAATAGAACAGGCTTGGAACCTATAACCCTGGTAATATGGCTGGTAAATAGAATGAATAGAACAGGCTTGGAACCTATAACCCTGGTAATATGGCTGGTAAATAGAATGAATAGAACAGGCTTGGAACCTCTAACCCTGGTAATATGGCTGGTAAATAGAATGAATAGAACAGGCTTGGAACCTCTAACCCTGGTAATATGGCTGGTAAATAGAATGAATAGAACAGGCTTGGAACCTCTAACCCTGGTAATATGGCTGGTAAATAGAATGAATAGAACAGGCTTGGAACCTCTAACCCTGGTAATATGGCTGGTAAATAGAATGAATAGAACAGGCTTGGAACCTCTAACCCTGGTAATATGGCTGGTAAATAGAATGAATAGGACAGGCTTGGAACCTCTAACCCTGGTAATATGGCTGGTAAATAGAATGAATAGAACAGGCTTGGAACCTCTAACCCTGGTAATATGGCTGGTAAATAGAATGAATAGAACGGGCTTGGAACCTCTAACCCTGGTAATATGGCTGGTAAATAGAATGAATAGAACAGGCTTGGAACCTCTAACCCTGGTAATATGGCTGGTAAATAGAATGAATAGAACAGGCTTGGAACCTCTAACCCTGGTAATATGGCTGGTAAATAGAATGAATAGAACAGGCTTGGAACCTATAACCCTGGTAATATGGCTGGTAAATAGAATGAATAGAACAGGCTTGGAACCTATAACCCTGGTAATATGGCTGGTAAATAGAATGAATAGAACAGGCTTGGAACCTATAACCCTGGTAATATGGCTGGTAAATAGAATGAATAGAACAGGCTTGGAACCTCTAACCCTGGTAATATGGCTGGTAAATAGATTAAATAGAACAGGCTTGGAACCTATAACCCTGGTAATATGGCTGGTAAATAGAATGAATAGAACAGGCTTGGAACCTCTAACCCTGGTAATATGGCTGGTAAATAGAATGAATAGAACAGGCTTGGAACCTCTAACCCTGGTAATATGGCTGGTAAATAGAATGAATAGAACAGGCTTGGAACCTCTAACCCTGGTAATATGGCTGGTAAATAGAATGAATAGAACAGGCTTGGAACCTCTAACCCTGGTAATATGGCTGGTAAATAGAATGAATAGAACAGGCTTGGAACCTCTAACCCTGGTAATATGGCTGGTAAATAGAATGAATAGAACAGGCTTGGAACCTCTAACCCTGGTAATATGGCTGGTAAATAGAATGAATAGAACAGGCTTGGAACCTCTAACCCTGGTAATATGGCTGGTAAATAGAATGAATAGAAGAGGCTTGGAACCTCTAACCCTGGTAATATGGCTGGTAAATAGAATGAATAGAACGGGCTTGGAACCTCTAACCCTGGTAATATGGCTGGTAAATAGATTAAATAGAACAGGCTTGGAACCTCTAACCCTGGTAATATGGCTGGTAAATAGAATGAATAGAACAGGCTTGGAACCTATAACCCTGGTAATATGGCTGGTAAATAGAATGAATAGAACAGGCTTGGAACCTATAACCCTGGTAATATGGCTGGTAAATAGAATGAATAGAACAGGCTTGGAACCTCTAACCCTGGTAATATGGCTGGTAAATAGAATGAATAGAACAGGCTTGGAACCTCTAACCCTGGTAATATGGCTGGTAAATAGAATGAATAGAACAGGCTTGGAACCTCTAACCCTGGTAATATGGCTGGTAAATAGAATGAATAGAACAGGCTTGGAACCTCTAACCCTGGTAATATGGCTGGTAAATAGAATGAATAGAACAGGCTTGGAACCTCTAACCCTGGTAATATGGCTGGTAAATAGAATGAATAGAACAGGCTTGGAACCTCTAACCCTGGTAATATGGCTGGTAAATAGAATGAATAGAACAGGCTTGGAACCTCTAACCCTGGTAATATGGCTGGTAAATAGAATGAATAGAACAGGCTTGGAACCTCTAACCCTGGTAATATGGCTGGTAAATAGAATGAATAGAACAGGCTTGGAACCTCTAACCCTGGTAATATGGCTGGTAAATAGATTAAATAGAACAGGCTTGGAACCTATAACCCTGGTAATATGGCTGGTAAATAGAATGAATAGAACAGGCTTGGAACCTCTAACCCTGGTAATATGGCTGGTAAATAGAATGAATAGAACAGGCTTGGAACCTCTAACCCTGGTAATATGGCTGGTAAATAGAATGAATAGAACAGGCTTGGAACCTCTAACCCTGGTAATATGGCTGGTAAATAGAATGAATAGAACAGGCTTGGAACCTCTAACCATGGTACTGGTAAATAGAATGAATAGAACAGGCTTGGAACCTCTAACCCTGGTAATATGACTGGTAAATAGAATGAATAGAACAGGCTTGGAACCTCTAACCCTGGTAATATGGCTGGTAAATAGAATGAATAGAACGGGCTTGGAACCTCTAACCCTGGTAATATGACTAGTAATGGCTGACTGGTATTTGCTCAATCTCCAATTTCACAGTATCACAGAAACACAAAAACAAGATTTTGCCATCAATTCCAATTCTGGGTCCAACATGACTCCTGTTGGTGCTTTAGAGGTTGAAATATGTTGTTGCTTTAAGGGTAAAGAGTATATTTAATACCCATAAGAAATATGTTAAGAGTGTATTTAATACCAATTAGAAATATGTTGTTGCTTTTAGGGTTGAGTGTATTAAATAGCCATAAACATGTACACATGAGTAGGTTTATGTTCTAATGCTACCATTACCCTCTACATCCTTAGCATGCGTAGAATGATCTGGACAGACATATATTAAAAAATATGCCTTTAGAATGTCTTACACATACCCAGCCATCATGTTTGTCTTGAGATGTCTTGAGGTATGCAATTGAGACATCTCAAGACGTCTTGATATATTTTTGTTGTCAAGACGTGTCTCAAGATGTCTTAATAAGACACATTTTGAAGGCATGTCTTGAGACACAGCCTGTCTCAAGACACTCAATGCCATGTCTTGATACATTGTATGTGTGTCTTCCAGACATGTCTCAAGACACTAATGCCATGTCTTGAAAATATTAAATGTTAAAAGTGACATTAATACTGTAGTATCCTTAATTAAAGGCTTCTTAGAATTACGACTCATGAGACTTACGTACGGTTTAGTATTTAATTGTAACTTAGATTTACATTATCTTATGCACCTGGCTTAAACTACCTGAAGCTTTCTTAATCCTAGTTAAATAGGCAGACATAGGAAATAGCTACGGATAGCGGGAAGCAAACCCCCGTCTTGAGTCAATACTGCCATCTATTGGTAAACATAAATATACCAGGTTACTACATTCCCCCCCTTTAAAGCTAATAACCCAATGTAATTCATTTCTGAGCTATGCTATATTCTTATTTACATTTTTTTCAAAAATGATCTCCTTTAGGATCTGAAAAAGTCTGGCGGACGTCTCTCTCTAATAGAGCGTCTCAGAGGTGGTGTAGCTGGTGCCACCAGATCTTCACCCCTTGATGGTGAAACAAAGTCCTTTTGTGGAGACTTCACAGGAGGAGGTCGTCCCGGACTGGTGGTCTCAGGAAGTTGAGCATTGTTGGTCTCAGGTGGTTTGTCCAACTGCAACTCTGGGGAACGTTCCAATGTCCTGTCCTGCTCGTTTAAGAATTGATCCAGATCTCCGGATGGAACTGGAATTCGAGCTCGGATCTGATCCACGTGTCTCCTTAGTCTTTGTCCACTTCCGATGATCACAGTATAAGATACTGGTCCTGAGCAATCCTCAATGGTAGCTGGAATCCATTTAGGACCAAACCCATAGTTTCTTGTATAGACATCATCTCCAGGTGAGAAACTTCTGAGTTTGGCTCGGGTGTCATGATTACATTTTTGATTCCATTGCTTTTGTTGTATTTTCATTTTCAGGTCTGGTCTGATGAGATCCAAGGTTGACCTTAACCTCCTTGACATCAACATTTCTGCAGGTGACAACCCAGTCGTAGCTTGAGGAGTAATCCTGTAGCTAAACAAGAATCTTGATACCTTTGTTTCAATGCTGGGCCCTTGCATCTTCCTCATCCCCTCCTTCAAGGTCTGAACCGCACGCTCTGCTAATCCGTTTGAAGATGGGTGAAAAGGGGCCGACGTTACATGCTGAATTCCATTTTGTTTCATGAAACTTGTGAATTCAGTGCTTGCAAAACAAGTAGCATTGTCACTAACCAACATTTGAGGCAATCCCATAACACTGAAGCTTTGTCTCAACTTCTCAATCGTAGCGTACGATGTTGACGTGTTCATGGGGTAAACATCCATCCACTTTGAATGAGAATCAATCAGCACCAGGAACATTTTCCAAATTCATGCACTTGTGATAACGTCACATCCTTTGAAGTCCATTGCCTGATTTGTGCTGTGTTCACCGGTGCATCATCCAACACGTCGATCATCAAAACCTGGTCATTTTCTTCTTCCTGAATGATGATTTCTGGAACGGGCAGCCGACTCAGAGCATCAGCATTCCCATGGTATCTACCTGGTTTGTAAATGATTCTGTACTCGTAGGCCCTGAGCCACACATTCCAACGTTGAACTCTTGGAGAGACCATTTGTGGTACTGGCTTTTGTTCATGGAACAGAGAGATCAGAGGCTTATGATCCGTCACAATAGTGAATGTTCTCCCGTACAAGTACTTGTGGAATCTCTGTATTCCGAATATGACAGCCAGTCCTTCCTTGTCCAGCTGAGAGTACTTTTTCTCCGCTGGCGACAACGTTCTTGACATGAACCCGATAGGTTTCTCTGCACCATTCTCCATCCGGTGGGATAGCACCGCCCCCACACCATACGATGAGGCATCACACGATAGAATGAGATCTCTGTCTGCTGAGTAGTGCACTAGCACTTCAGCTGATTGCAGTAACACCTTTGACTTTGCAAAAGCTTCTTCCTGTCTTTCTGACCATTTCCAAGCCACATCCTTCCTTAACAGTTGATGTAGAGGAGCTAAGAGGGTAGAGAGGTTCGGGAGGAAGCGATTATAATAATTCAGTAAGCCTAGATAGGCTTTCAGCTCTGTAACGTTTGTCGGAGCTGGAGCTTCCACAACAGCCCTCACTTTAGCTTTGACAGTGTGTACCCCCTTGGCATCCACCTTGTGACCCAGGTACTGCACTTCATCAGCTAACAGTGTACACTTGCTCCTCTTCAGCCGGAGACCGGCATCCTTCAGCCGATCGCGTAGCATTTGCGATAATGTATTCCCATAGTTACAGTCCAATGCTAGTTTTCTCAACTCAGCCACATATTCCCCCACTGATTCGAAAAGGTTTTCTCATGCGTGAATCAAACTTGAATCTTTGTACTATTTCACTGGGTTTGGGGTTGAAGTGATTTTTTAATAGCTCGACTAAATCTATGAATGACTTTTCTCCTGGTTTATCTGGGCTCAACAGGTTTCTCATTAAGCTGTAGGTCTGTGCACCGACAACGCTTATGAGTATGGATTTCTGTATAGTGGCATCAGTTATTTCATTAGCAGCAAATGTCAGGTTTTGGCCAAGACTGTTCGGGTTTTGGTCACTAGATGTCCCCATTGCACCTTTTTTGTACCTTTTTGTTTTTCTTGCTCTAATTATTGTTTGCACCTGTAGGTCATTCCCTTGTTAGTATTTAAACCCTGTGTGTTCCTCAGTTCCTTGCTCAGTGTTTGTAAGTTAGCACCCAGCCCCAGCCCCTGCCCAAGCCTTGTTTATTCAGATATTTCTCTTGTTGGATTTTCCAGAGGTTCTCTGGTTTAGTTCTTGTGTATTATTTGAGTAGTCTTTTGAGGTTTGTTTTTCCCTGCTGTTTTTTACCACTTTGTGGAGTTTCTTTTGTATTTTGGAGGATTTCCATTTTGTGCCTTTTGGCTTTATTTTTGGACATTGTGGATTTAGTTTCTTTGCCTGAAGATTTTGTTCTTTAATTAAACCACCATCTCTAGTACTGCTGTGTCTGCCTCATCTTCTGGGTTCTGACGATTATTAGTGACTGTTTCTCGCACCGGGTCCTGACAGAAACACTGAGCCATTATAATGAACCCAGAGGCAGCCAGTACCCAGGATTTTTTTTCCATGCTGTCCCACCACGAGGGGACTGTCCAACGCCACGAAGCTGCTCTGGTTCAGCAAGAGGCCTTAATGGCTAGACATTCTCAACTTCTGTCAGAGATGCTGACTTCCATAAAGCATATTTCGGATCGACTTTCCCCGGCAACCGCTTCTGCTCCAGTTCATCCGATTCAAGTGCCCCTGGCAGTTAACCCCCTGGCTGAACCTCGTCTGCCGCCTCCCCAACGGTTCTCAGGGGATCCGAGTGTTTGTAAGGGGTTTTTCACCCAATGTTCTCTCTCCTTTGAGCTGCAACCATCGTCGTTTCCCACCGACCGGTCCAAGATAGCATATATCATCACCCTGCTGTCGGAAAAGGCCCTAGCCTGGGCTACTGCTGTGTGGGATGCCCAAAGTCCCTGCTGTGCCAGCTACTCTACCTTTGCTGAAGAATTCAAGCGAGTGTTTCAAGGTCCTACCAACGGCCCTGACTCAGCCAAACAGCTCCTGACTCTCCGCCAAGGTCGGCGCAGCGTGACGGACTATGCCATCCAGTTCCGCACTGTGGCAGCAGCAAGTGGCTGGAACAACGAGGCGCTCACAGTGTGTTTTTTGAAGGGTCTTTCTGACACCATCCAAGATGAACTGGCCACTCGGGAACCACCGGACAACCTCGAGTCCCTTATCAAGTTGGCTTCACGCATAGACCAGCGTCTGAGAGAGAGAACTCAACCGTAGACCGCTCACCCTAGCTCCTATCGGTTCCAGCTCCGAGTCTCCACCTTTATCCTCGCTGGCTCCACCAGAACCCATGCAGGTTGGACGCATCTCCCAGGCTGAGAGAGACCGCCGGATGAGGGAGCGATGCTGTCTATATTGCGGCAAACCGGGCCATTTCCGCTCCACGTGTCCCGGGCTCCAGGGAAACGCACTCTCCCGTGCAGGCCTGGGAGGACTGTAACGGGAAACATAACCTCCTCCCATCCATCCAACTCCCGCCTGCTCATTCCAGTTACCCTTTCCTGGGACGACCACGAGTTTTCTCTTCAAGCCTTGGTAGACTCTGGAGCCGCAGGTAACTTCATGGATGGGGTCTGGGCGAAAGAGAGTGGCGTTCCTTCTGAACCTCTGAGTGACCCCATAAGGGTTACTACGTTGGATAGAAGCCCTTTGGGATCTGGACTTGTTACTCGTGCCACTACCCCCTTGCGACTTTCAGTTTCCCAACACCAGGAAGTGATGAACTTTCATCTGATCTCCTGTTCCGAGTTCCCTCTCGTCCTTGGTTATCCCTGGCTTCACAGCCATAACCCTCACATCGACTGGTCTGTGGGCACTATCAAGCAGTGGGGTCCTACGTGCCAAGCCACTTGTATCTTCCCGAGTTCCCCGAGTTCCCCTTCCGAGTCTCTAGAATCCATCGACCTGTCCCGAGTTCCCGAGTGTTACCATGACCTCAAACTGGTATTTAGCAAACAGAGGGCCACCAAACTACCACCCCATAGACCACCATCGACCTGTTTCCGGGGACCTGCCCTCCCAGGGGTCGGATCTTTTCCCTTTCTCCTCCCGAACGAGCTGCTATGGATACCTACATCAAGGACGCTCTGGCAGCAGGCCTCATGCGTCCATCTACCTCGCCGGCGGGAGCAGGGTTTTTCTTTGTGGCCAAGAAAGACGGTGGATTACGACCTTGCATCGACTACCGGGGACTCAATGCCATAACCGTCCGTAACCGCTACCCGCTACCCCTTATGGCCACAGCCTTTGAGCTGCTCCAGGAAGCAGTTGTCTTCACTAAACTTGACCTGCGGAACGCATACCATCTTGTGCGGATCAAACCCGGGGACGAGTGGAAGACCGCTTTCAACACGCCTACTGGTCACTACGAATACTCGGTGATGCCCTTCGGCCTGACCAACGCTCCGGCTGTGTTCCAAGCGCTCATAAACGATGTGCTTAGGGATATGCTTAACATCTTCGTGTTTGTTTACTTGGATGACATCCTCATCTTTTCGAGCTCCCTTCAAGAACACACTAAGCATGTCAGACAAGTGCTCAAACGCCTCCTAGACAGCCATTTGTACGTTAAGCCGGAGAAGTGTGAATTCCATTCCTCTCGAGTACAATTCCTGGGATTTATAGTGGAACCCGGTCGAGTCCAGATGGACCCCAAGAAGGTAGGGGCGGTAGGGGATTGGCCCACCCCCAAGTCCGTTAAGGAAGTTCAGCGTTTCCTGGGCTTCACCAACTTTTACCGCAAGTTCATCAAGAACTTCAGCTCGGTGGCAGCCCCTCTCTCAGCTGTAACCAAGGGTGGCAACACAAGGTTTCTGTGGGGAAGAGAAGCTGAGACGGCCTTCCAAGGACTCAAGCAGCGCATCCTCTCTGCTCCCATCCTGACACTACCAACGGCGGATGAACCTTTTGTGGTGGAGGTAGACGCATCAGAGGTTGGGGTTGGAGCTGTCCTGTCTCAGAGGGGTGAAGACAAGAAGCTTCATCCTTGCGCCTTCTTCTCTCACCGGCTTACCCCGGCCGAGAGGAATTACGATGTGGGGGATCGTGAACTCCTAGCGGTTAAGATGGCATTGAAGGAATGGAGACACTGGCTAGAGGGGGCTTCTCAACCGTTTCAAGTGCTTACGGACCACAAAAATCTGGAGTATATCCAGCAGGCGAAGCGGTTGAACTCCAGACAAGCTCGATGGTCTCTTTTCTTCAGCCGATTTCAGTTTATCCTCACCTATAGACCCGGGTCGAAGAATCTCAAACCGGACGCCTTGTCACGAATCTACTCTCCTGCCATTCGAGAAGATACTGACATGACTGTCCTTCCGGCCGCTAAGATCGTGGCTCCGATCTCGTGGCAAGTGGAGGATACCGTGAAACAAGCTCAAGCCATCGAACCGGGCCCTGGAGGAGGTCCTGCTAATCGGTTGTTTGTTCCCAAGGCAGCAAGGTCCCAAGTCCTTCTGTGGGGGCACTCCTCTCGCCTCACCTGTCACCCGGGCGTAGGTCGCACCTTGGAGTTCATCCAGCGTAAGTTCTGGTGGCCCACCATAAAAGAAGACGTTGCCATTTTCGTCAAGGCCTGTTCCGTGTGCTGCCAGGGCAAATCTTCTCACCTCCGCCCTCAAGGACTCCTTCACCCTCTATCTATTCCCCACCGACCCTGGTCCCATATCTCGTTGGACTTTATTACTGGCCTTCCTCCGTCCCATGGTAATACTACGATCCTAGTCATCATCGACAGGTTTTCTAAGGCGGCCAGGTTTGTTCCCTTGACCAAATTACCTTCTGCCAAGGAAACAGCTGAGTTGGTGATTAACTATGTGTTCCGAGTCTTTGGGATTCCGCAAGATATGGTTTCCGACAGAGGTCCCCAGTTCGCCTCAAGGTTTTGGAAGGCCTTCTGCCAACTCATAGGGGCCACGGCCAGTTTATCTTCAGGGTACCATCCGGAGTCCAATGGCCAAACTGAGAGGATGAATCAGGAGCTGGAAACCACCCTCAGGTGCATGGTTTCCAACAACCCGTCCACATGGTCATCATTCATTGTTTGGGCCGAGTACGCGCACAACACCTTGTGCTCCTCCTCCACTGGTATATCCCCGCATGAGTGTCAGTTTGGCTATGCGCCTCTATTGTTCCCGGACCAGGAGGCAGAAGTCAGAGTGCCTTCAGCCTCGAGGTTCATCAGACGCTGTCGGCTTACGTGGAAGAAGGCACGTCTTAATCTTCTGCGTTCCTCTCAGCAGTACCAACGACAAGCCAACAGACGTCGCCGTCCCGGTCCTACCCTGTACCCCGGCCAGAGAGTATGGCTCTCAACTAAGAATTTACCACTACGGGTGGAGTCTCGCAAGCTGTCCCAGAGGTTCATCGGTCCCTTTAAGATTGCCAGGAGAGTCAATCCCGTTACTTTTCGCCTGCACTTACCCAGATCCCTTAATTAAGATCAATCCAACATTTCACATTTCTTTATTAAAACCTGTTGTTTTTTCTCCCCTTATCCCGGCAGGCAGACCTCCCCCTCCGCCCCGTGTCATCGGTGGCCAGTCGGCTTATACCGTTCACCGGATACTGGATTCCCGCCGGGTGCAGCGGTCCTGGCAGTATCTGGTGGACTGGGAAGGCTACGGTCCCGAGGAGCGCTCCTGGGTTCCTGCCAAGGACATACTGGACCCTGACCTCATTCGTCAGTTCAGGACCCTCCACCCTGAGAAGGCTGGTAGGAACGTCAGGAGCCGTTCCTAGGAGGGGGATTCTGTCAGGTTTTGGCCAAGACTGTTCGGGTTTTGGTCACTAGATGTCCCCATTGCACCTTTTTTGTACCTTTTTGTTTTTCTTGCTCTAATTATTGTTTGCACCTGTAGGCCATTCCCTTGTTAGTATTTAAACCCTGTGTGTTCCTCAGTTCCTTGCTCAGTGTTTGTAAGTTAGCACCCAGCCCCAGCCCCTGCCCAAGCCTTGTTTATTCAGATATTTCTCTTGTTGGATTTTCCAGAGGTTCTCTGGTTTAGTTCTTGTGTATTATTTGAGTAGTCTTTTGAGGTTTGTTTTTCCCTGCTGTTTTTTACCACTTTGTGGAGTTTCTTTTGTATTTTGGAGGATTTCCATTTTGTGCCTTTTGGCTTCATTTTTGGACATTGTGGATTTAGTTTCTTTGCCTGAAGATTTTGTTATTTAATTAAACCACCATCTCTAGTACTGCTGTGTCTGCCTCATCTTCTGGGTTCTGACGATTATTAGTGACTGTTTCTCGCACCGGGTCCTGACAGCAAAGAAATGTTCCATTATTTCACAGTACTCCTCCCATTCCTGATTTTTAGGATCAAATGGTGGTAGCGAGCCTATTGTTGCCAAAGCCATTTTTTCCGATTCTTTCTCCCCTCACACAGTCAATAATTTGTCCTACCCGTATCCAGGGAATCAATCCTTCAGAATCTTCCACCGGTCACTTGAGTCTCACCTCCCGCGTCGCACGCCAAACACTCCGTTAACTTCGTGGCAAAAAATAATCCAACGCAGTTCTCCATAGTTATCCTCATCGCCAAATATGTAGTATCCTTAAAGGCTTCTTAGAATTACGACTCATGAGACTTACGTACGGTTTAGTATTTAATTGTAACTTAGATTTACATTATCTTATGCACCTAAAGGTAACCCATACAAATTAAAGGAGCATGGAGGTAGTTTAGTAACAACAAAAATATGAGGTTAAATATGTATAAAATATATATATATATTTCCTGAGCTTTCTTATATCTCCTAGATCTGGGACAGACACTTGATAAACGTATTCCTAACATGTTGACCAAACCGCTCGCGTTGTTAAATAAATTTACAGATACATGTTATTCAATCATTGCACCCACACTGCTCGCGTATGCCAACGAGCGTCTGCGTTGCCAAGCTCTAAAATAGATGTCAATTCTATTTGTGACGCTGATTTCAGTGCCTCTCCCATCTCCTCATTGGCTTATAGAAGCATATACCCACGTGGGTAATTGAAAGATGATATGAGGTCAGTCGGTCAGGTGTTGTAATGCACCTTAATATGAAAGTTTTGATGCCAAATCGCCATATAAAGTCCAAAGAAGAAAAAGGCTGGAAGGAGGAGAGATGACTAGAAACGATGCGGTTGGCCGTTTTATGGGTGGATTAATTGTCGGAGTAGAGGACCTTGTGCATTTGAGGTAAAATAGCAACTCAACGTTTAAAGCCCAGGACAAATTAGCTAGCAACAGCAAGCTAGCTAAATGGGACAAATTAGCTAGCAACAGCAAGCTAGCTAAATGGGACAAATTAGCTAGCAACTGCAAGCTAGCTAGCTAAATTGCCATAAATGTTGAATGCTTTTCGACCTGTCCCCAAATTAATATAGTTGGTTCAGAGTTTGTTTTGACATTTCATCCTGCATTTCGTGATCGCGTTTGGTGTGATGGGACAAAATCGATGGCGTCCTGTTTGGGTATGGTGTTATTCTTAATTTTTTTACTGTCTTTTTTGCCATTTATGAACGTGTTATTCAATGCATTTCAATGGCTTAAACCTTTAAGAATGAAGGCCATGTCAGATTGATGTTAAATAATTCATTTGACAATATTTAATTACACTGAATGTCACACCTTGACCTGAGTATTCTTTGTTTTCTTTATATATTTTGGTTAGGTCAGGGTGTGACGAGGGTGGTTTTTGTACTATGCCTGCGCTCCGCTCGTGCCGGGCAAATGTGGAAGTGGAGCCTAAGGGAGAGGTGCGTGTAGTAGGCACTAGATCTCCAGTACTCACCCACAGCCCGGTTCAACCTGTGCCTGCACTCTGGAGTGTCCGGGCTAGAGTAGTATTCCAGCCTGGGGGAGTGGTGCCAAGGCTGCGCACCAGAGCTCCAGTGCTCCCCCACAGCCCGGTCCTTCAGGTGCCTCCTCCTAACACCAAGCCTCCTGTAGGTCTCCCCAGCCTGGTGGGTCCTGTGGCAGCCCAAACGCACCAGGCTGTCTCTCCATCTCCTCCCTACAGGTGTGCCCATCTGCCCAGTGCCGCCTGCGCTGCCCGTCTGCCCAGCGCCGTCTGAGCTGTCCGTCTGTCCAGCGCCGTCTGAGCTGTCCGTCTGCCCAGCGCCGCCTGTGCTGCCTGTCTGCCCAGCGCCGCCTGAGCCGCCCGTCTGTCCTGAGTCGTCAGAGCCGCCCGTCTGTGCTGAGCCGCTAGGGCCGTCTGTCAGTCAGGAGCCGCTAGAGCCGTCTGTCAGTCAGGAGCCGCCAGAGCCGCCAGCCAGTCAGGAGCCGCCAGAGCCGCCCGCCAGTCAGGTGCCGCAAGAGCCGCCCGCCAGTCAGGAGCCGCCAGAGCCGCCCGTCAGTCAGGAGCCGCCAGAGCCGCCCGCCAGTCAGGAGCCGCCAGAGCCGCCCGCCAGTCAGGAGCCGCCAGAGCCGCCCGTCAGTCAGGAGCCGCCAGAGCCGCCCGCCAGTCAGGAGCCGCCAGAGCCGCCCGCCAGTCAGGAGCCGCCAGAGCCGCCCGCCAGTCAGGAGCCGCCAGAACCGCCCGCCAGTCAGGAGCCGCCAGAGCCGCCCGCCAGTCGGGCCGCCAGAGCCGCCAGTCAGCCAGGAGCCGCCAGAGCCGTCAGTCAGCCAGGAGCCGCCAGAGCCGTCAGTCAGCCAGGAGCCGCCAGAGCCGTCAGTCAGCCAGGACCTGCCAGAGCCGTCAGTCAGCCAGGACCTGCCAGAGCCGTCAGTCAGCCAGGAGCTGCCAGAGCAGTCAGCCAGCCAGGACCTGCCAGAGCCGTCAGCCAGCCAGGAGCTGCCAGAGCCGTCAGCCAGCCAGGAGCTGCCAGAGCAGTCAGCCAGCCAGGGGCTGCCAGAGCCGTCCTTCAGTCCGGAGCCGTCCCTCAGTCCAGTGGGGCCTTTAAACACAGTGTCCAAAGAAGGGCCAGAAGTATACAGAATGGTGCCGTCTGCTTAGAGGTGCATCAGACAATCACCAGCAGCAAGAGCAACATCATTGATGTATACGGAGAAAAGCGTCGGCCCGAGAGTTTAATGTGGATGTGGATGTGGATGGGGATGGGGATGGTGGATGGTGATGGGGGATTGGGGATGGTGGATGGGGAATGGTAGATGGGGATGGTGGATGGTGATGGGGATGGGGATGGTGGATGTGGATGGGGATGGTGGATGGGGATGGTGGATGGGGCTGGGGCTGTGGTTGTGGTTGTGGTTGTGGATGGGGCTGGGGATGTGGTTGTGGATGGGGATGTGGATGGGGAATGGTGGATGGTGGATGGTGGATGGGGAATGGTGGATGGTGGATGGGGATGGTGATGGGGGATGGTAGATGGGGATGGTGGATGGTGGATGGTGGATGGTGGATGGTGGATGGTGGATGGGGAATGGTAGATGGGGATGGGGAATGGTGGATGGGGATGGGGAATGGGGGATGGGGGATGGTAGATGGGGATGGGGATGGTAGATGGGGATGGTGGATGGGGATGGGGGATGGGGATGGTAGATGGGGATGGTAGATGGGGATGGTAGATGGGGATGGGGATGGTGGATGGGGATGGTAGATGGGGATGGGGATGGTAGATGGGGATGGGGATGGTAGATGGGGATGGGGATGGTAGATGGGGATGGGGATGGGGGATGGGGATGGTAGATGGGGATGGGGGATGGGGATGGTAGATGGGGATGGGGAATGGTAGATGGTAGATGGGGATGGTAGATGGGGATGGGGATGGTAGATGGGGATGGGGATGGTAGATGGGGATGGTAGATGGGGATGGGGAATGGTGGATGGGGATGGTAGATGGGGATGGGGATGGTAGATGGGGATGGTGGATGGGGATGGGGGATGGTGGATGGGGATGGTAGATGGGGATGGTGGATGGGGATGGTAGATGGGGATGGGGATGGGGATGGTAGATGGGGATGGGGATGAGGATGGTAGATGGGGATGGTAGATGGGGATGGTAGATGGGGATGGGGATGGGGGATGGGGATGGGGATGGTAGATGGGGATGGGGATGGTGGTAGATGGGGATGGGGATGGTAGATGGGGATGGGGATGTGGGTGGTAGATGGGGATGGTAGATGGGGATGGGGATGGTGGATGGGGATGGGGATGGGGATGGTGGATGGGGATGGTAGATGGGGATGGGGATGGTGGATGGGGATGGGGATGGGGATGGTGGATGGGGATGGTAGATGGGGATGGGGATGGTGGATGGGGATGGGGATGGGGATGGTAGATGGGGATGGGGATGGTAGATGGGGATGGGGATGGTGGATGGGGATGGGGATGGGGATGGTAGATGGGGATGGGGATGGGGATGGTAGATGGGGATGGGGATGGGGATGGTAGATGGGGATGGGGATGGGGAATGGTAGATGGGGATGGGGATGGGGAATGGTAGATGGGGATGGTGGATGGTAGATGGGGATGGTGGATGGTGGATGGGGATGGTAGATGGGGATGGGGATGGGGAATGGTAGATGGGGATGGGGATGGTAGATGGGGATGGGGATGGGGATGGTGGATGGGGATGGTAGATGGGGATGGGGATGGGGAATGGTAGATGGGGATGGTAGATGGTAGATGGTAGATGGGGATGGTGGATGGTGGATGGGGATGGGATGGTGGATGGGGATGGGGATGGTGGATGGTGGATGGGGAATGGTAGATGGGGATGTGGGGATGGGGGTGTGGTTGTGGATGGGGATGGGGATGGTGGATGGTGATGGGGGATGGTAGATGGGGATGGGGATGGGGTTGTTGTGGTTGTGGTTGTGGTTGTGGATGGGGATGGTGGATGGTGGATGGGAATGGTAGATGGGGATGTGGATGGGGCTGGGGATGGGGATGTGGTTGTGGATGGGGATGGGGATGGTGGATGGTGATGGGGGATGGTAGATGGGGATGGGGATGGGGATGGGGTTGTGGTTGTGGTTGTGAATGGGGGATGGGGGATGGGGATGGTGGATGGGAATGGGGATGTGGATGGTGGATGGTGGATGGGAATGGGGGATGGGAATGGGGATGTGGATGGTGGATGGGGATGGTGGATGGTGGATGGGGTTGTGGATGGTGGATGGGGATGGGGATGGGGAATGGTAGATGGGGATGGTGGATGGGGATGGTAGATGGGGCTGGGGATGGGGATGGTAGATGGGGATGGGGATGGGGAATGGTAGATGGGGCGGGGGATGGGGAATGGTAGATGGGGATGGTGGATGGTAGATGGTAGATGGGGAAGGGGATGGGGATGGGGAATGGTAGATGGGGATGGGGATGGGGATGGTGGATGGGGATGGTGGATGGTAGATGGTAGATGGGGATGGGATGGTGGATGGGGATGGTGGATGGTGGATGGGGAATGGTAGATGGGGATGTGGATGGGGATGTGGTTGTGGTTGTGGATGGGGATGGTGGATGGGGATGGTGGATGGGGATGGTGGATGGGGGATGGGGATGGGGATGGGGATGGTGGATGGGGGATGTGGTTGTGGATGGTGGATGGGGATGGGGATGGGGAATGGTAGATGGGGATGGGGATGGTGGATGGGGATGGTAGATGGGGATGGGGATGGGGATGGTAGATGGGGATGGGGATGGGGAATGGTAGATGGGGATGGGGATGGTGGATGGGGATGGTAGATGGGGATGGGGATGGGGAATGGTAGATGGGGATGGTGGATGGTAGATGGTAGATGGGGATGGGGATGGGGATGGGGAATGGTAGATGGGGATGGGGATGGGGATGGTGGATGGGGATGGTAGATGGGGATGGGGATGGGGATGGTGGATGGGGATGGTGGATGGTAGATGGTAGATGGGGATTTGATGGTGGATGGGGATGGTGGATGGGGAATGGTAGATGGGGATGTGGATGGGGATGTGGTTGTGGATGGGGATGGTGGATGGTGATGGGGGATGGTAGATGGGGATGGGGTGGTTGTGGTTGTGGTTGGGGTTGGGGATGGGGGATGGGAATGGTAGATGGGGATGTGGATGGGGCTGGGGATGGGGATGTGGTTGTGGATGGGGATGGGGATGGGGATGATGGATGGTGATGGGGGATGGTAGATGGGGATGGGGATGGGGTTGTGGTTGTGGTTGTGGATGGGGGATGGGGGATGGTGGATGGGGATGGTGGATGGGAATGGGGATGTGGATGGTGGATGGTGGATGGGAATGGGGATGTGGATGGTGGATGGGGATGGTGGATGGGGATGGTGGATGGGGATGGGGGATGTGGTTGTGGATGGTGGATGGGGATTGGGGATGGCGGATGGGGTTGTGGATGGTGGATGTGGATGGGGATGGGGATGTGATGGTGGATGGTGGATGGGGATGTGGTTGTGGATGGTGGATGGTGGATGGGGATGGTGGATGTGGTTGTGGATGGGGGATGGGGATGGGGGATGGGGATGTGGTTGTGGATGTTGGATGGGGATGGGGATGTGGATGGGGATGGGGATGGTGGATGGTGGATGGGGATGTGGTTGTGGATGGTGGATGGGGATGGCGGATGGGGATGTGGTTGTGGATGGTGGATGGGGATGGGGATGGGTGGTTGTGGATGGTGGATGGGGATGGTGGATGGTGGATGGGGATGGGGATGGTGGATGGGGATGGTGGATGGTGGATGGGGATGTGGTTGGGGATAGTGGATGGGGATGGTGGATGGGGATGGGGATGTGGTTGTGGATGGTGGATGGTGGATGGGGATGGTGGATGGTGGATGTGGATGGGGATGTGGATGGGGATGGGGATGCTGGATGGTGGATGGGGATGTGGTTGTGGTTGTGGATGGGGATGGGGATTGGGGATGGGGATGTGGTTGTGGATGGTGGATGGGGATGTTGGATGGGGATGGGGATGGTGGATGTGGATGGGGATGGGGATGGTGGATGGGGATGGGGATGTGGTTGTGGATGGGGATGGGGATGGGGGATGGGGATGTGGTTGTGGATGGTGGATGGGGATGTTGGATGGGGATGGGGATGGTGGATGTGGATGGGGATGGGGATGGTGGATGGTGATGGGGGATGGTAGATGGGGATGGTGATGGGGATGGTGGATGGTAGATGGGGATGGTGGATGGGGAATGGTAGATGGGGAATGGTAGATGGGGAATGGTAGATGGGGATGGGGATGGGGAATGGTGGATGGGGATGGGGAATGGTAGATGGGGATGGGGAATGGTAGATGGGGATGGTAGATGGGGATGGGGATGGGGATGGTAGATGGGGATGGGGAATGGTGGATGGGGATGGTAGATGGGGATGGGGATGGGGTTGGTAGATGGGGATGGGGATGGGGAATGGTAGATGGGGATGGGGATGGTGGATGGGGATGGTAGATGGGGATGGTGGATGGGGATGGTAGATGGGGATGGGGATGGGGGATGGGGATGGGGATGGTGGATGGGGATGGTAGATGGGGATGGGGATGGGAAATGGTAGATGGGGATGGTGGATGGGGATGGGAAATGGTAGATGGGGATGGTGGATGGTGGATGGGGATGGGGATAGGATGGTGGATGGGGATGGTGGATGGGGATGGGGATGGGGGATGGGGATGGGGATGGTGGATGGGGATGGTAGATGGGGATGGGGATGGGGGATGGGGATGGGGATGGTGGATGGGGATGGTAGATGGGGATGGGGATGGGAAATGGTAGATGGGGATGGTGGATGGGGATGGGAAATGGTAGATGGGGATGGTGGATGGTGGATGGGGATGGGGATAGGATGGTGGATGGGGATGGTGGATGGTGGATGGGGAATGGTAGATGGGGATGTGGATGGGGATGTGGTTGTGGTTGTGGATGGGGATGGGGATGGTGGATGGTGATGGGGGATGGTAGATGGGGATGGGGTTGTTGTTGTGGTTGTGGTTGTGGATGGGGGATGGGGGATGGGAATGGTAGATGGGGATGTGGATGGGGTTGTGGATGGGGATGTGGATGGTGATGGGGGATGGTAGATGGGGATGGGGATGGGGTTGTGGTTGTGGTTGTGGTTGTGGATGGGGGATGGGGGATGGGGGATGGTGGATGGGGATGGTGGATGGGAATGGTGGATGGTGGATGGGAATGGGGATGTGGATGGTGGATGTGGATGGTGGATGGGGATGGGGATGGTGGATGGTGATGGGGATGGGGATGGGGATGGTGGATGGTGGATGGGGATGGGGATGGGGATGGTGGATGGGGGATGTGGTTGTGGATGGTGGATGGGGATGGGGGATGGGGGATGGGAATGGTGGATGGTGGATGGGGATGGGGGATGGGGATGGCGGATGGGGATGGCGGATGGGGTTGTGGATGGTGGATGGGGATGGGGGATGGGGATGGCGGATGGGGTTGTGGATGGTGGATGTGGATGGGGATGGGGATGTGATGGTGGATGGTGGATGGGGATGTGGTTGTGGTTGGTGGATGGTGGATGGGGATGGTGGATGTGGTTGTGGATGGGGGATGGGGGATGGGGATGTGGTTGTGGATGTTGGATGGGGATGGGGATGGTGGATGGGGATGGGGATGGTGGATGGTGGATGGGGATGTGGTTGTGGATGGTGGATGGGGATGGTGGATGGGGATGGGGATGGTGATGGGGATGCTGGATGGTGGATGGGGATGTGGTTGTGGATGGGGATGGGGGATGGGGATGTGGTTGTGGATGGTGGATGGGGATGTTGGATGGGGATGGGGATGGTGGATGGGGATGGGGATGGGGATGGTGGATGGGGATGGGGATGGGGATGGGGATGGTGGATGGTGGATGGGGATGGTGGATGGTGGATGGGGATGGGGATGGTGGATGGGGATGGTGGATGGGGATGGCGATGGGGATGGTGGATGGGGATGTGGTTGTGGATGGTGGATGGGGATGGTGGATGGTGGATGGGGATGGTGGATGGGGTTGTGGATGGGGATGGGGATGGTGGATGGTGATGGGGATGGGGATGGTGGATGGTGATGGGGATGGTGATGGTGGATGGTAGATGGGGATGTGGTTGTGGATGGGGATGGGGATGGTGGATGGTGGATGGTGATGGGGATGTGGTTGTGGATGGGGATGGGGTTGTGGATGGGGATGGGGATGGTGGATGGTGATGGGGATGGTGGATGGTGGATGGTGGATGGTGATGTGGATGGTGATGGTGATGGTGGATGGTGGATGGGGATGGGGTTGTGGATGGTGGATGGTGATGGGGATGGTGGATGGTGGATGGGGATGGTGATGGTGGATGGGGATGGGGATGGGGATGGTGATGGGGATGGGGTGGTGGATGGTGGATGGGGATGGTGGATGGTGGATGGGGATGGGGATGTGGTTGTGGATGGGGATGGTGGATGGTGGATGGTGATGGGGATGGGGATGGTGATGGGGAATGGGGATGGTGATGGTGGATGGTAGATGGGGATGGTGGATGGGGATGGTGGATGGTGGATGGGGATGGTGATGGTGGATGGTAGATGGGGATGGTGGATGGGGAATGGTGGATGGTGGATGGTGGATGGGGATGGTGGATGGTGGAAGGTGGATGGGGATGGTGATGGTGGATGGGGATGGGGATCGTGGATGGTGGATGGGGATGGGGAATGGTGGATGGGGATGGTGGATGGGGGATGGTGGATGGGGATGGGGATGAGGATGGTGGATGGGGAATGGTGGATGGTGGATGAGGATGGTGGATGGTGGATGGTGGATGGGGAATGGTGGATGGTGGATGGGGATGGGGATGAGGATGGTGGATGGGGGATGGTGGATGGTGGATGGTGGATGGGGAATGGTGGATGGTGGATGGGGATGGGGATGAGGATGGTGGATGGTGGATGGTGGATGGGGACGGTGGATGGTGGATGGTGGATGGGGATGGTGGATGGGGATGGGGATGGGGATGGTGGATGGGAGATGGTGGATGGTGGATGGGGATGGGGAATGGTGGATGGTGGATGGGGATGGTGGATGGGAGATGGTGGATGGTGGATGGGGATGGGGATGAGGATGGTGGATGGTGGATGGTGGATGGGGACGGTGGATGGTGGATGGGGATGGGGATGGTGGATGGGGATGGGGATGGGGATGGTGGATGGGAGATGGTGGATGGTGGACGGTGATGGGGATGGTGGATGGTGGATGGTGATGGGGATGGTGGACGGTGATGGGGATGGTAATGGTGGATGGTGGATGGTGAATGGTGAATGGTGGATGGGGATGGTGGATGGTGGATGGGGATGGTGGATGGGGATGGTGGATGGTGGACGGTGATGGGGATGGTGGATGGTGGACGGTGATGGGGATGGTAATGGTGGATGGTGGATGGTGGATGGTGAATGGTGAATGGTGTATGTGGATGGTGGATGGTGGATGGTGAATGGTGTATGTGGATGGTGAATGGTGAATGGTGAATGGTGTATGTGGATGGTGGATGGTAGATGGTAGATGGGGATGGTGGATGGGGATGGGGATGGGGATGGTGGATGGTGGATGGGGAATGGTAGATGGGGATGTGGATGGGGCTGGGGATGGGGATGTGGTTGTGGATGGGGATGGGGATGGTGGATGGTGATGGGGGATGGTAGATGGGGATGGGGTTGGGGTTGTGGTTGTGGTTGGGGATGGGATGGATGGGGGATGGTGGATGGGGATGGTGGATGGGAATGGGGATGTGGATGGTGGATGGGGATGGTGGATGGTGGATGGGAATGGGGATGTGGATGGTGGATGGGGATGGGGATGGTGGATGGGGATGGGGATGGGGATGGGGATGGGGATGGGGGATGTGGATGGTGGATGGTGGATGGGGGATGGGGATGGCGGATGGGGTTGTGGATGGTGGATGTGGATGGGGATGGGGATGTGATGGTGGATGGTGGATGGGGATGTGGTTGTGGATGGTGGATGGTGGATGGTGGATGGGGATGGGGATGTGGATGGGGATGGGGATGGTGGATGGTGGATGGGGATGTGGTTGTGGATGGTGGATGGGGATGGCGGATGGGGATGTGGTTGTGGATGGTGGGGATGGGATGGGGATGGGGATGTGGTTGTGGATGGTGGATGGGGATGGGGATGGTGGATGGTGGATGGGGATGGTGGATGGGGATGGGGATGTGGTTGTGGATGGGGATGGTGGATGGGGATGTGGTTGTGGATGGTGGATGGGGATGGTGGATGGTGGATGGGGATGGTGGATGGGGATGGATGGGGATGGTGGATGGGGATGGGGATGGGTGGATGGGGATGGGGATGGGGATGGTGTGTGGATGGTGGTGGATGGTGGATGGTTGGATGGTGGATGGGGATGGTGGATGGTGGATGGGGATGGGGATGGTGGATGGGGATGGGGATGTGGTTGTGGATGGGGATGGTGGATGGGGATGGGGATGTGGTTGTGGATGGTGGATGGGGATGGATGGGGATGGTGGATGGTGGATGGGGATGGTGGATGGTGGATGGGGATGGGGATGGTGGATGGGGATGTGGTTGTGGATAGTGGATGGGGATGGTGGATGGGGATGGGGATGGTGGATGGGGATGGGGATGGGGTTGTGGTTGTGGATGGATGGTGGATGGTGGATGGGGATGGTGGATGGGGATGGGGATGGGGATGGTGGATGGGGATGGGGTTGTGGATGGTGGATGGGGATGGGGATGGTGGATGGGGATGGGGATGTGGTTGTGGATGGGGATTGGGATGGTGGATGGTGGATGGTGATGGTGATGGTGATGGGGATGGGGTTGTGGATGGGGATGGTGGATGGTGATGGGGATGGTGGATGGGGATGGTGGATGGGGATGGTGGATGGTGGATGGGGATGGTGGATGGGGATGGGGTTGTGGATGGTGGATGGGGATGGTGGATGGTGGATGGTGGATGGGGATGGTGATGGTGGATGGGGATGGGGATGTGGTTGTGGATGGGGATGGGGATGGTGGATGGTGGATGGTGATGGGGATGGGGATGGGGATGGGGATGGGGTTGTGGATGGGGATGGTGGATGGTGATGGGGATGGTGGATGGGGATGGTGGATGGTGGATGGGGATGGTGATGGTGGATGGTGGATGGTAGATGGGGATGGGGATGGTGGATGGGGAATGGTGGATGGTGGATGGTGGATGGTGGATGGGGATGGTGGATGGTGGAAGGTGGATGGTGGATGGGGATGGTGATGGTGGATGGGGATGGGGATCGTGGATGGTGGATGGGGATGGTGGATGGTGGATGGGGATGGTGGATGGGGATGGTGGATGGTGGATGGGGATGGTGGATGGTGGATGGGGATGGTGGATGGGGAATGGTGGATGGGGATGGTGGATGGGGAATGGTGGATGGTGGATGGGGAGGGGATGAGGATGGTGGATGGTGGATGGTGGATGGGGACGGTGGATGGTGGATGGGGATGGGGATGGTGGATGGGGATGGGGATGGGGATGGTGGATGGGAGATGGTGGATGGTGGATGGGGATGGGGGATGGGGGATGGGGAATGGTGGATGTGGATGGAGATGGGGATGGTAATGGTGGATGGTTGATGGTGGATGGGGGATGGTGGATGGTGAATGGTGAATGGTGAATGGTGGATGGTGGATGGTGGATGGGGATGGTGGATGGTGGATGGTGGACGGTGATGGGGATGGTGGATGGTGGACGGTGATGGGGATGGTGGATGGTGGACGGTGATGGGGATGGTAATGGTGGATGGTGGATGGTGAATGGTGAATGGTGGATGGGGATGGTGGATGGTGGATGGGGATGGTGGATGGTGGATGGGGATGGTGGATGGTGGACGGGATGGTGGATGGTGGACGGTGATGGGGATGGTAATGGTGGATGGTGGATGGTGGATGGTGGATGGTGAATGGTGTATGTGGATGGTGGATGGTGGATGGTGAATGGTGTATGTGGATGGTGGATGGTGGACGGATGTAAACCTCTGGTGGCGAAGGCCTATCCCAAAACCTTAACCCTTACCATAACCATTTGAGAGCTAATACCTAACTTTAAGATTTTAGAGTTAATACCTAAAGTTAACCTGAAACACTTGGATGAAACACATGGATGAACATCTAAATCTGACATGAGATGTGAGAGCTTGTTGAAGAGATAACCTGAAACACAACTTTACTATGACAATTACACCCTAACAAACAGCTCAATGCATTACCCCACAACTTGGCAATCCAACTTCTCTTATCCTCTCCGGCAACGAGCCCTTTTGGGGGAATTATGTAACAAATGGCCCTTTTGGCCGAAATCAGTAACAAATGGCCCTTTTGGGCGAATTCAGTACAAATGGCCCTTTTGGGTGAATTCAGCGACAAGTGGCCCTTTTGGCCGAATTCAGTAACAAATGGCCCTTTTGGGTGAATTCAGTAACAAATGGCCCTTTTGGGCAAATTCAGCAACAAATGGCCCTTTTGGGTGAATTCAGCAACAAATGGCCCTTTTGGGCGAGTTCAGTAACAAACTGCCCTTTTGGGCGAATTCAGGAACAAATGGCCCTTTTGGGCGAGTTCAGTAACAAATGGCTGAGGGTTGTATAGACGCTGATACCTGATAAATAAAGAAGACAGAAACTCAAGCTGCAGGGTATGTGGAACTATTGTCAGAGAAGAACAATGGGGACAGAGTCAACATTGGCTGGGTGGGGGAAACTCCAATCTTCAATCTGTTAGTCTTTATGCTGTGATGAGAGAGGAGGGATTGTTGCTTACTGAGGCAGAATACAGTCAACAGTGGATACAGCTTAGCCAGTCAGCGCAGGTCACTGAGAGTCTCCCAGTGCCTTGAGTTTTAACATGACACTGAAGTACCACGACAGAAATGCCGGTAAAGCTAAGCTAGACTAGCACACATTACAAACTGTCTCTATTGGCTCTGGCTCTCTCAGATGGATGTCAGAGAGCTCTTTGTTTCACGGGTTAAAGAGTAAACAGTAGACACAATAGACTGGAGCACTATGCTGATTTGTTGCATTTTCATTCCAACTACTTTGTGATTGTACAGGGGGGGGGGGGTAATCTGGGATCTAAATAGGGCTGAAAGTGACTGTTTGGAGGAGCGTGTAACCCAAAACGGCATCCCTGCTTCCTTCTGACAAGGCAAGCAGTGTTTTCTACAACGTAATCCTTCCACTGACGAATCAAAGCACCTTTCTCCAAACACGCATTTCTTACCTTTAGAGAAATCTATCTATCCTTACAGACAGGGGAGAAAAGATACCAAACTTAACCAAGATAGCACCATCCCCATCCGTTTCCTATTTATCGCAGTATGAATAAAACCTGCAAATAAATCCACCATCATTGCTTTTCTATGATGGACTTGACATGCAAAAAACTGGACAACTAATGAACAAATGACTTGTGCAAACACTAACACATATACTGTATGCATCAAGGCAAAACCAAACAAATGAATTGCCAAAGGGGTATATGACCATGCATCATATACATGCAGTCAGAAATCCAATTGGACTCAATCCATTTCTATCAGCTAACAAGCTGCCTGGCAGGGTAACAGGGCCAGACATGGTAACAGGGCCAGACAGGGGGCCAGGACAGTTTGTGTGGCACAGTGTGTGTCTGCCTCAGCCACTGACTGCACTTAGGCTTAGGAGACAAAGAGGTGAAACAAATCCTGTAGGATTCAGAGCCAGCTGAAATCCCTCTAACCCAGACAGGAACCTGCCAGCAAGCCAGCAAAACAGTCAAGCAGCCAGCCACCCAAACAGCCAGCCAGTAGTCAGTCAGTCATTCAGACCATCCAGCCCATCCACCAGCCAGCCAAACAACCGAAGAACTACCAAACCAGCCTGCCAGTCAGCCAACAAGCTACCCAGCCAACCATGCAGCCAACTAAGAAAACAGAAAACCAGCGAGCCCCTCACCAAGCCAACCATTCGGCCAGCCAGTCAATCAGCCACTCACCAAGCCAGTTACACAGCCAGCCAGTCAGCCTGCAACCCAAACAGCCCGCCAACCAGCTGGTCAGCCATCCATCCGCCAAATTAGACAGCCAGCCAACCAGATACCCAACTCTCTATCCAAACAACCAGCCAGCCAAACAACCAGCCAGCCAAACAACCAGCCATCCAGTCAGCCAGTCAGACAACAGAACCAGCCAGTCAGAGAACAAAACCAGCCAGCCAACCTGCCATCCCACCAGTCATCCAGTCAGCCAGACAACAGAACCAGCCAGTCAGCCAGTCAGAGAACAAAACCAGCCAGCCAGTCAGTCAGTCAGAGAGCAGAAACTGCTAATCAGCCAGTCAGAGAGCAGAACCAGCCAGCCAGCCAGAGAGCAGAACCAGCCAGCCATTCAGTCAGAGAGCAGAATCAGCCAACCAGACAGCCATCCAGTCAGAGAGCAGAACCAGTCAGCCAGTCAGAGAGCAGAACCAGCCAGCCGGACAGCCAGACAGCCAGACAGTCATAGAGCAGAACCAGACAGCCAGACAGACAGCCAGTCAGAGAGCAGAACCAGTCAGACAGTCATAGAGCAGAACCAGACAGCCAGACAGCCAGACAGTCATAGAGCAGAACCAGACAGCCAGACAGCCAGACAGTCATAGAGCAGAACCAGACAGCCAGCCAGTCAGAGAGCAGAACCAGCCAGTCAGCCAGCCAGTCAGAGCTCTGAGCCTGCTGCCTCCTCTCCTCTGCTCTACCACAGTAGCTGTCCTGGCAGGAACCAATCTGTTAAATAGGTGTTGTTAATTATTCTGGGATTGTGTGGAGCTCAAGCAAGCAGAAATTTTGCACCAGTTGGAGGCAGATTTCCCCCTCCTATTTTTTTACCACTACATCCCTGGCTACGTATACACCCACTCAGACACACAAACACACACACACACACACACAATGGTGAGGCATATATCTGAACAGCTGAAGATGGATTTGAAAGAACTGATTGGGTAACTACTCGACACCAACAAACACCCTATAATATCTGTCCCTCTGCCCTCCCTAAATCGTGGCATTGAACAGTTCAGCAGACTGTTAGCCCTCCATAACTGGCTACAAGACTATTGCAGCTCTGTGGGTGTAACATTTGTTGACAATTCCTGATACCTTCTGGAAACAGCGCTCGTATTATAAGGAGGATGGGATCGACCCAAATCATTTGGGTTCCTGGATCCTTTCATAGCATTATAAGGAGGATAGGATACACCCAAATCATTTGGGTTCCTGGATCCTTTCACAGCATTATAAGGCTGCGTTGAAACAATGACTTATCTATGACCCAAAACCCAGCTCAGTTAATCCCTACCATTGTGTCGCTGAGTTGTCATAATGCTATAGCAAATGTACATTGTCCCAGGGGCGTTGGAAGACACAATGTAAGTAACCTAATATGTGTACCTCTTACTGCCCTGAATGCCTCTGCTGATCCTACAGCTATTGTATGCAGTAATCATATGCCTATGAACCAGAGTAATACCGTTAGCACTGAGGTGGTGTGCCCTTGTAAGAAGTCCACTGTGTGCAGGATGACCCTGCACTAATATAAATAACCTGAGCATGTCTACCTCTGCTAAGCTTCCCACTAAATCAAGGAAAACAGTCACGCATTGCAGTGAAGTGTTAAAAATAGCCTACGTTAACATATTTTAGCTTAAGAAACAAGGTTAATAAAATCAATCATTTCCTAATAACAGAAGACGTTAATATTCTGACAATCTCTGAAAACTCACTTAGATAATACCTTTGATGATACAGTGGTAATAATACCACTCTATTGGTTATAACATCTACAGAAAAGACAGAAATGCCAACGGGGGCGGTGTTGCGGTCCATATTCAGAACCACATTCCTGTAAAGCTTAGAGAGGATCTCATGTTAAATACTGTTGAAGTAATATGGCTACAGGTTCATCTGCCTCACCTAAAGCACATTCTGGTGGGAAGCTGCTATAGACCACCAAGTGCTATGTCACGTTCTGACCATAGTTCTTATGTGTTGTGCTTGTTTTAGTGTTGGTCAGGACGTGAGCTGGGTGGGCATTCTATGTTGTGTGTCTAGTTTGTCTGTTTCTGTGTTCAGCCTAATATGGTTCTCAATCAGAGGCAGCTGTCAATCGTTGTCCCTGATTGAGAATCAATCAAAAAAACAATTTTGTTTCTGGTGTCCTTTGACAGCTCTTTGGTCTTGGCCATAGTGGAGTTTGAAGTGTGACTGTTTGAGGTTGTGGACAGGTGTCTTTTATACTGATAACAAGTTCAAACAGGTGCCATTAATACAGGTAACGAGTGGAGGACAGAGGAGCCTCTTAAAGAAGAAGTTACAGGTCTGTGAGAGCCAGAAATCTTGCTTGTTTGTAGGTGACCAAATACTTATTTTCCACCATAATTTGCAAATAAATTCATAAAAAATCCTACAATGTGATTTTCTGGATTTTTTTTTCTAATTTTGTCTGTCATAGTTGAAGTGTACCTATGATAAAAATTACAGGCCTCTCTCATCTTTTTAAGTGGGAGAACTTGCACAATTGGTGGCTGACTAAATACTTTTTTGCCCCACTGTATAAAGCAGGTCATAAAATATGTTTTCTAGTAATTCCTATGTTGTTGATGTAAAGAATATTTTGTTGGTCCGTGGTGTGTAATGACGAGCAACCAGACACTTTTATGAAATTGCTTATCGCAGTTTCTAATAAGCATGTACCCATTAAGAAAATGGAATTGAAAAATGTTATGGTTGAGAGGGATGAGGCAAAAATAGTCTAAGTCTGGCAACCCAAAAAAAGCAGGGTTGACCATAGCAGGTTTGACCATAACAGGGTTGACCATAACAGCATAATAGGGTTGACCATAACAGCACAACAGGGTTGACCATATCAGGGTTGACCATAACAGGGCTGACCATAACAGCATAACAGGGTTCACCATATCAGGGTTGACTATAACAAGGTTGACCATAACAGCATATCAAATCAACCCAACTGATTGGCAAACGTACTGCAAATTGAGAAATCACGTGACTAAACTAAATAAATATAAAAATGAACTATACAGAGATAAATGATATAAAGAATGATAGTAAAAAGCTTTGGAGCTTATGGGCAGAAATTATGGGCAGAAATTATGGGCAGAAATTATGGGCAAAAAGGCAAACTCTCTGCTCTATCATTCATTGAATCAGATGACTCATTCACCACAAAACCCACTTATACAGTATATGTCACGCCCGTTAAAAGAAGAGGACCAAATTGCAGCGTGGTGAGCGTACATTTTCTATTATTAATAAAAATGACGCCAAACAAAACCATAAACACTACAAAAACAAGCTGTGACGCTAAAGGTTATGTGGCCTAAACAAAATCAACTTCCCACAAATACAGGTGGGAAAAAGGGCAGCCTAAGTATGGTTCTCAATCAGAGACAACGATAGACAGCTGTCCCTGATTGAGAACCCTACCCGGCCAAGCACATAGAACTACAAAACATAGAACATAGAATACCCACCCCAACTCACACCCTGACCAAACCAAAATAGAGACATAAAAAGGATATCTATGGTCAGGGCGTGACAATATTGCCAACTACTTTAATGATTCTTTCATTGGTAAGCTTTGGAGCACCTTCAATAAAATGTTGGGCAAAAAGGCAAACTCTCTGCTCTATCATTCATTTAATCAGATGGTTCACTCATCACAAAACCCACTTATATTATAATATTATATATTAACTACTTTAATGATTTTTTCATTGGTAAGATTAGCACAGTTAGGGATGACATGCCAGCAACAAACGTCGACACTACACATCAAAGTCTGACCAAATGATGAAAGACAAGAGGTGTAATTTTGAATTCCGTAAAATGAGTGTAGAAGAGGTGAAACAATGATCATTGTCTATCAACAATGACAAGCCACCGGGGTCTGACAACTTGGATGGAAAATTACTGGGGATGATAGCGGACAATATTGCCACTCCTATTTGCCACATCTTCAATTAAAGCCTACTAGAGCGTGTGCCCTCAGGCCTGGAGGGAAGCTAAAGTCATTCCGCTACCCAAGAATAGTAAAGCCCCCTTTACTGGCTCAAATAGCCGACCAATCAACCTGTTACCAGCCCTTAGTACATTTTTGGAAAAAATTGTGTTTGACCAGATACAATGCTATTTTACAGTAAACAAATTGACAACAGATTTTTGGCACGGTTATAGGGAAGGACATTCAACAAGCACAGCACTTACACAAATGACTGATGATCGGCTGAGAGAAATTTATGATAAAAATATTGTGGGGGCTGTTTTGTTAGACTTCAGTGCGGCTTTTGACATTATTGACCGTAGTCTGTTGCTGGAAAAACGTATGTGTTATTATGGTTTTACACCCCCTGCTATAATGTGGATAAAGTTACCTGTCTAACAAAACACAGAGGGTGTTCTATAATGGAAGCCTCTCCAACAAAATCCAGGTAGAGTCAGGAATTCCCCAGGGCAGATCTTTAGGCCCCTTACATTCTGCAATCTTTACTAACGACATGCCACTGGCTTTGAATCAGCTACCATAGCGACTGAAATGACAGCAACACTTATTTATTTATTTTTTTTATTTTTTTTTGGGGGGGGGTGGATCAGCTTAATATTGCGGAAAGAATGTTGTTTCCAATGTAATTGTCTGCATCATTTCCAATCCCCCATATTTTTTTGGGTAAATATATATATCCATTCACGTATGCATACATATACACATATATACATACACATACCTACATAGACATACATACTTTTTTTTAAAGAGTATACCTTTATTATTATTCCCTGCAAACCCTACCACCGATCCCCCAATTGGAGTAAACTGATAAACATTTCTGTTTTTACCTTCAATTTATACATCTTATACACATTTACAGACACAGTCTACTTTATAATAGTTCTCTCTTGTTTGTTCTTAGTCCTTCCTCTATTTCTGTTGTCCATCCAGTTTGATTTCCACTTGTAACTGTGCTATTTCACAATAGCTCCGCACCTATACACATTTCACAGATCCCGTATGCCCTACATTGTTTATCTTGTTATTAGTCCCACCCTTCAGCTCCACCCAACCTTTCCCATCTATCTTCCAACATCATCCATTTCGGATTTTTATTTGCCATATATTTTTCAGCTGTGCTGTGATGCTTCACAAAAGATTTGAATCTTCCTATTCTCATAGCTTCCACGGATTGTAAATTAAAAATATATTTTTTTGCTAAAATAATTATTATATTATTGATTGATTGACTATGACAGCAACACTTAACAAAGAGCTGCCGTTCGTTTCAGAATGGGTGGCAAGGAATGCGTTAGTCCTAAATAGTTCAAAAACTAAAAGCATTGTATTTTGGAAAAATATTCACTAAACCCCAAACCTCAACTAAAATATTTTTATGAATAATGTGGAAATTGAGCAAGTTGAGGAGACTAAACTGCTTGGAGTAACCCTGGATTGTAAACTGTCATGGTCAAAACATATTGATACAACAGTAGCTAAGATGGGGAGAAGTCTGTTCATAATAAAGCGATGCTCTGCCTTCTTAACAACACTATCAACAAGGCAGGTCCTACAGGCCCTAGTTTCTACCTTCTTAACAACACTATCAACAAGGCAGGTACTACAGGTCCTACAGGCCCTAGTTTCTACCTTCTTAACAACACTATCAACAAGGCAGGTCCTACAGGCCCTAGTTTCTACCTTCTTAACAACACTATCAACAAGGCAGGTCCTACAGGCCCTAGTTTCTACCTTCTTAACAACACTATCAACAAGGCAGGTCCTACAGGCCCTAGTTTCTACCTTCTTAACAACACTATCAACAAGGCAGGTCCTACAGGCCCTAATTTTCTCGCACCTGGACTACTGTTCAGTCATGTGGTCAGGTGCCACAAAGAGGAACTTAGGAAAATTGAAATTGTCTCAGAGCTGGGGAGCCCTTGGATGTACACAGAGAGCTAGCATCAATAACATCATGTCAATCTCTCCTGGCTCAAAGCGGAGGAGAGATTGACTTCATCACTACTTGTATTTGTGAGAGGTTTGACATGTTGAATGCACCGAGCTGTCTGTCTAAACTACTAGCACACAGCTCAGACACCCATAAATACCCCCACAAGACATTGCACCAGAGGTCTATTCACAGGCACCAAGTCCAGAACAGACTATGAGAGGTGCACCGTACTACATAGAGCCATGACTACATGGAACTCTATTCCACATCAAGTAGCTCATGCCAGCTGTAAAAAATACACCTTGTGGAACAGCGGGGACTGTGAAGCAACACAAACACACAATAGCATACGCACTATACACACATTTACACATGGGTTTTGTGTTGTAGATATGTGGTAGTAGAGTAGAGGCCTGAGGGAACATACTTAATATGTTGTGAAATCTGTAAGGAATGTATTGTAATGTTTTTAAAATGTATAAACTGCCTTCATTTAGCCCGGACCCCAGGAAGAGTAGCTGCTAATGGAGATCCATAATACACACACACACACACACACACACACACACACACACACACACACACACACACACACACACACACACACACACACACACACACACACACACACACACACACACACACTACTGAGGGATAGTAGTAGGTAGGAATGTTGCTGAACATATCTGAACCGCTGAAAAAGGTTTGAACCCTGAAAACGCTTCGGTACCTCAAAAAAATTATGTCTCTCGGCCTCCTTGTGCTCTTTAGTGTTAAACAAGCTAACCTTACGCTGGAGGGTGGGTGCCTTTAGTGTAATTAATTTCAGACTGAGCAGAGGGCTCTGCTGGTTTTATTCCATTAGTGTTGGTTCATCAGCAGCCAAGGTCTTTAAGCCATCGCTGGAATAATGTGTCTGTAGATAGCCTAGAGACCCCACTCAGCCCTCTGCTCAGCCCTCTGCTCAGCCCTCTGCTCAGCCCTCTGCTCAGCCCTCTGCTCAGCCCTCTGCTCAGCCCTCTGCTCATCTGCTCAACCCTCTGCTCAGCCCTGTGCTCATCCCTCTGCTCAACCCTCTGCTCACCCCTGTGCTCACCCCTCTGCTCATCCCTCTGCTCAGCCCTCTGCTCATCCCTCTGCTCAGCCCTCTGCTCAGACTGGTCTAGTAACCAGGGATTAGCCCTCTGCTCAGACTGGTCTAGTAACCAGGGATCAGCCCTCTGCTCAGCCTGGTCTGGTATCCAGGGATCAGCCCTCTGCTCAGCCTAGTCTGGTAGCCAGAGATCAGGAGTCTCCAAATGTGTCCCTAGTGACACCCTATTCCCTACGTGGTGCACTACATAGGGAGTAGGGTGTAACCTTCTTCCTACTCCTCCCTGCCTGCCATTGTCCTGATCTTATCACTTACACGTCCAACCTCTTTCTCCCACTGTCTGATTCGGCTGTGGTAAGCTGACACCTAGTCACGATCTGCGTCTCAAATGGCACCCTCATTCCCTACGTGGTGCACTACTACCCCATAGGGCTCTGGCCAAATGTAGTGCACTATATAGGGAGTAGGGTGCTATTTGACATGCGGCCATGGAGAGGAGGCTGTGGATAGTGAACGTAGCTAGAAGTCTTGTGACAGTCGCTGTGTCTGATTTAATACGGAAACGTTACACACGAGTAGGTAGGAAGCAACCTTTCCTACCTCCACTCACTTAGCTAGCTGTAACGTGTTCCCTCAGGCCGTTGACTGTAGCTTAGGAGAACATGGTGCTATATAAAACCAACAAATGTTTCAATGGTAAGGCTTCATACACTATATGGCCCTATGTTGAGTGTTACCCGTATGTGAATGGTTTGTTTCAAAAGCAGAGGTTTCATTATGAAATAACCCCATGAAGGATAGGTATGGTTTATGTTCTCCTGTCATGAAGAAAGACAATGACATAGAAATACTGTAAAATAGAAAAACAACCAAGGACTTTGTGAAGCCAACCCAGTATTTAAGAAAATAATACTACATTATGAACTTCTATGGTAGACTAATTTATAGTCAACGGCCTGAGGTGTTGTAGCTAGCTAGGGAAGAGGAGGTAGGAAAGGTAGCCTAATCTATAGTCAACAGCCTGAGGTGTTGTAGCTAGCTAGGGAAGAGGAGGTAGGAAAGGTAGCATAATCTATAGTCAACAGCCTGAGGTGTTGTAGCTAGCTAGGGAAGAGGAGGTAGGAAAGGTAGCCTAATCTATAGTCAACAGCCTGAGGTGTTGTAGCTAGCTAGGGAAGAGGAGGTAGGAAAGGTAGCCTAATCTATAGTCAACAGCCTGAGGTGTTGTAGCTAGCTAGGGAAGAGGAGGTAGGAAAGGTAGCCTAATCTATAGTCAACAGCCTGAGGTTGTAGCTAGCTAGGGAAGAGGAGGTAGGAAAGGTAGCATAATCTATAGTCAACAGCCTGAGGTGTTGTAGCTAGCTAGGGAAGAGGAGGTAGGAAAGGTAGCCTAATCTATAGTCAACCGCCTGAGGTGTTGTAGCTAGCTAGGGAAGAGGAGGTAGGAAAGGTAGCCTAATCTATAGTCAACAGCCTGAGGTGTTGTAGCTAGCTAGGGAAGAGCAGGTAGGAAAGGTAGCCTAATCTATAGTCAACAGCCTGAGGTGTTGTAGCTAGCTAGGGAAGAGGAGGTAGGAAAGGTAGCATAATCTATAGTCAACAGCCTGAGGTGTTGTAGCTAGCTAGGGAAGAGGATGTAGGAAAGGTAGCCTAATCTATAGTCAACAGCCTGAGGTGTTGCAGCTAGCTAGGGAAGAGGAGGTAGGAAAGGTAGCCTAATCTATAGTCAACAGCCTGAGGTGTTGTAGCTAGCTAGGGAAGAGGATGTAGGAAAGGTAGCCTAATCTATAGTCAACAGCCTGAGGTGTTGCAGCTAGCTAGGGAAGAGGAGGTAGGAAAGGTAGCCTAATCTATAGTCAACAGCCTGAGGTGTTAGTCCCATTTTACAACCACTTTTTGAAGTGGTAATCGGATGCCATTTTGTGAACCATCCAGAAAAGGCAGACTGAGCAAATGGAAAGAGACCAAAAAAATATATAAATATGAATTCCATTACATTTGGGCTGAATTTAATTCGGGCAAATAATTTGAGAGATGAGCTGCCTGCAACGGGCTGAAACGCTTCTTCTTAATGGACATGTCCATCCCCCAGCAGTCCTCTCTCTCTCTCTCTCTCTCTCCTCTCTCTCCTGACACTAATGGATTGCTTTACATGCAGGATTCAGGAGAATGGTAAAGGACTGGGAGGGCTTAAGCACCAAAGCACCCGGCATGTTGCAGGCTTCCTGCATAAATACATGTGCTGGCTTTCTGCATAAATACTGGCATTTCATTTCCACAACTTGCGCATTTGTCAAATGTAACCTTTTCCCAACTCCATATTTCAGATTGATTGAGAATTGACCCCTCGTCCAACAGGTGAAGCGACTTTGATAGAGCTGCTATTATGTGGTCGGTAGATTACGTATCACCAGGCTAGAGTTGGTTTTTAGTCAAATGTGTATTTTACACCAGACGTTGTATATAGCCTGGGTTGTATGGAAATGTTTATAATATCATTCTATTTTCTTAATTGAAGTGTACTCAACAGGCATTTTGTCTAATTTCTAGAAAAGTAACAGATTATTCTGCCACCTCAAGCAATACAAATGTTTTTTTCTTTGTGTATATTACAACAACAACAAAAAATATATTGCATTCAAAACTAATAATCACTGACCCATGTGTGTCATATTAAAACCAAGCAAGTATCAA
>NC_092090.1:100118918-100167510 GCF_045679555.1 Salvelinus alpinus
ACACTGTCTAGTCTCTAATACTGTCACCCTATCACACTGTCTAGTCTCTAATACTGTCACCCTATCACACTGTCTAGTCTCTAATACTGTCACCCTATCACACTGTCTAGTCTCTAATACTGTCACCCTATCACACTGTCTCTAATACTGTCACCCTATCAAACTGTCTCTAATACTGTCACCCTATCACACTGTCTAGTCTCTAATACTGTCACCCTATCACACTGTCTAGTCTCTAATAATGTCACCCTATCACACCGTCTCTAATACTGTCACCCTATCACACTGTCTAGTCTCTAATACTGTCACCCTATCACACTGTCTAGTCTCTAATACTGTCACCCTATCATACTGTCTAGTCTCTAATACTGTCACCCTATCACACTGTCTAGTCTCTAATAATGTCACCCTATCACACTGTCTAGTCTCTAATACTGTCACCCTATCACACTGTCTAGTCTATAATACTGTCACCCTATCACACTGTCTAGTCTCTAAAACTGTCACCCTATCACACTGTCTAGTCTCTAATACTGTCACCCTATCACACTGTCTAGTCTCTAATACTGTCACCTTATCACACTGTCTCTAATACTGTCACCCTATCACACTGTCTCTAATACTGTCACCCTATCACACTGTCTAGTCTCTAATACTGTCACCCTATCACACTGTCTAGTCTCTAATACTGTCACCCTATCACACTGTCTAGTCTATAATACTGTCACCCTATCATACTGTCTAGTCTCTAATACTGTCACCATATCACACTGTCTAGTCTCTAATACTGTCACCCTATCACACTGTCTCTAATACTGTCACCCTATCACACTGTCTAGTCTCTAATACTGTCACCCTATCATACTGTCTAGTCTCTAATACTGTCACCCTATCACACTGTCTAGTCTCTAATACTGTCACCCTATCACACTGTCTAGTCTCTAATACTGTCACCCTATCACACTGTCTAGTCTCTAATACTGTCACCCTATCACACTGTCTAGTCTCTAATACTGTCACCCTATCACACTGTCTAGTCTCTAATACTGTCACCCTATCACACTGTCTCTAATACTGTCACCCTATCACACTGTCTAGTCTCTAATACTGTCACCCTATCACACTGTCTAGTCTCTAATACTGTCACCCTATCACACTGTCTAGTCTCTAATACTGTCACCCTATCACACTGTCTAGTCTCTAATACTGTCACCCTATCACACTGTCTCTAATACTGTCACCCTATCACACTGTCTAGTCTCTAATACTGTCACCCTATCACACTGTCTAGTCTCTAATACTGTCACCCTATCACACTGTCTAGTCTCTAATACTGTCACCCTATCACACTGTCTCTAATACTGTCACCCTATCACACTGTCTAGTCTCTAATACTGTCACCCTATCACACTGTCTAGTCTCTAATACTGTCACCCTATCACACTGTCTAGTCTCTAATACTGTCACCCTATCACACTGTCTAGTCTCTAATACTGTCACCCTATCACACTGTCTAGTCTCTAATACTGTCACCCTATCACACTGTCTAGTCTCTAATACTGTCACCCTATCACACTGTCTAGTCTCTAATACTGTCACCCTATCACACTGTCTAGTCTCTAATACTGTCACCCTATCACACTGTCTAGTCTCTAATACTGTCACCCTATCACACTGTCTAGTCTCTAATACTGTCACCCTATCACACTGTCTAGTCTCTAATACTGTCACCCTATCACACTGTCTCTAATACTGTCACCCTATCAAACTGTCTCTAATACTGTCACCCTATCACACTGTCTAGTCTCTAATACTGTCACCCTATCACACTGTCTAGTCTCTAATACTGTCACCCTATCACACTGTCTAGTCTCTAATACTGTCACCCTATCACACTGTCTCTAATACTGTCACCTATCACACTATATATATATAATACTATCACACTATACCACTGTCTAGTCTCTAATACTGTCACCCTATCATACCTGTCTCTAATACTGTCACCCTATCACACTGTCTAGTCTCTAATACTGTCACCCTATCCCACTGATTGGCCCTTTCTGCTTGACCGTTAGACTGGGGATGAAACCCAGAAGAGAGACTGACGGAAGCACCAATCAAACGACAGAACTCCCTCCAAAACTGTGACGTGAATTGCGGGCCTCTGTCTGAAACGGCGTCTAACGGGAGGCCATGAATTCTGAACACATTCTCAATGATGATTTGTGCCGTCTCCTTAGCGGAAGGAAGCTTAGCGAGGGGAATGAAATGTGCCGCCTTAGAGAACCTATCGACAACCGTAAGAATCACAGTCTTCCCCGCAGACGAAGGCAGACCGGTAATAAAGTCTAAGGCGATGTGAGACCATGGTCGAGAAGGAATGGGAAGCGGTCTGAGACGACCGGCAGGAGGAGAGTTACCTGACTTAGTCTGCGCGCAGTCCGAACAAGCAGCCACGAAACGGCGCGTGTCACGCTCCTGAGTAGGCCACCAAAACCGCTGGCGAATAGAAGCAAGCGTACCCCGAACGCCGGGGTGGCCAGCTAACTTGGCAGAGTGAGCCCACTGAAGAACAGCCAGACGAGTAGAGACAGGAACGAACAGAAGGTTACTAGGACAAGCGCGCGGCGACGCAGTGTGAGTGAGTGCTTGCTTTACCTGTCTCTCAATTCCCCAGACAGTCAACCCGACAACACGCCCTTCAGGGAGAATCCCCTCGGGGTCGGTAGAAGCCACAGAAGAACTAAAGAGACGGGATAAGGCATCAGGCTTGGTGTTCTTATTTCCCGGGCGATAAGAAATCACGAACTCGAAACGAGCGAAAAACAACGCCCAACGAGCTTGACGTGCATTAAGTCGTTTGGCAGAACGGATGTACTCAAGGTTCTTATGGTCAGTCCAAACGACAAAAGGGACGGTCGCCCCCTCCAACCACTGTCGCCATTCGCCTATGGCTAAGCGGATGGCGAGCAGTTCGCGGTTACCCACATCATAGTTGCGTTCCGATGGCGACAGGCGATGAGAAAAATAAGCGCAAGGATGGACCTTATCGTCAGAATGGAAGCGCTGGGACAGAATGGCTCCCACGCCCACCTCTGAAGCGTCAACCTCGACAATGAATTGTTTAGTGACGTCAGGAGTAACAAGGATAGGAGCGGATGTAAAACGCTTCTTGAGGAGATCAAAAGCTCCCTGGGCGGAACCGGACCACTTAAAGCACGTCTTGACAGAAGTCAGAGCTGTGAGAGGGGCAGCCACTTGACCGAAATTACGAATGAAACGCCGATAGAAATTAGCGAAACCGAGAAAGCGCTGCAACTCGACACGTGACTTAGGAACGGGCCAATCGCTGACAGCCTGGACCTTAGCGGGATCCATCTGAATGCCTTCAGCGGAAATAACAGAACCGAGAAATGTGACAGAGGAGACATGAAAGGCGCACTTCTCAGCCTTCACGTAGAGACAATTCTCTAAAAGGCGCTGGAGTACACGTCGAACGTGCTGAACATGAATCTCGAGTGACGGTGAAAAAATCAGGATATCGTCAAGGTAAACGAAAACAAAGATGTTCAGCATGTCTCTCAGTACATCATTAACTAATGCCTGAAAGACAGCTGGAGCATTAGCGAGACCGAACGGCAGAACCCGGTATTCAAAATGCCCTAACGGAGTGTTAAACGCCGTTTTCCACTCGTCCCCCTCTCTGATGCGCACGAGATGGTAAGCGTTACGAAGGTCCAACTTAGTAAAGAACCTGGCTCCCTGCAGAATCTCGAAGGCTGACGACATAAGGGGAAGCGGATAACGATTCTTAACCGTTATGTCATTCAGCCCTCGATAATCCACGCAGGGGCGCAGAGTACCGTCCTTCTTCTTAACAAAAAAAAACCCCGCTCCGGCGGGAGAGGAAGAAGGCACCACGGTACCGGCGTCGAGAGAAACAGACAGATAATCCTCGAGAGCCTTACGTTCGGGAGCCGACAGAGAGTATAGTCTACCCCGAGGGGGAGTGGTCCCCGGAAGGAGATCAATACAACAATCATACGACCGGTGAGGAGGAAGAGAGTTGGCTCTGGACCGACTGAAGACCGTGCGCAGATCATGATATTCCTCCGGCACTCCTGTCAAATCACCAGGTTCCTCCTGAGAAGAGGGGACAGAAGAAACAGGAGGGATAGCAGACATTAAACACTTCACATGACAAGAAACGTTCCAGGATAGGATAGAATTACTAGACCAATTAATAGAAGGATTATGACATACTAGCCAGGGATGACCCAAAACAACAGGTGTAAAAGGTGAACGAAAAATCAAAAAGGAAATGGTCTCACTGTGGTTACCAGATACTGTGAGGGTTAAAGGTAGTGTCTCACATCTGATACTGGGGAGAAGACTACCATCTAAGGCGAACATGGGCGTGGGCTTCCCTAACTGTCTGAGAGGAATGTCATGTTTCCGAGCCCATGCTTCGTCCATAAAACAACCCTCAGCCCCAGAGTCTATCAAGGCACTGCAGGAAGCAGCCGAACCGGTCCAGCGTAGATGGACCGACAAGGTAGTACAGGATCTTGATGGAGAGACCTGAGTAGTAGCGCTCACCAGTAGCCCTCCGCTTACTGATGAGCTCTGGCTTTTACTGGACATGACATGACAAAATGTCCAGCAGAACCGCAATAGAGGCAAAGGCGGTTGGTGATTCTCCGTTCCCTCTCCTTAGTCGAGATGCGAATACCTCCCAGCTGCATGGGCTCAGTCTCTGAGCCGGTGGGAGGAGATGGTTGAGATGCGGAGAGGGGGAACACCGTTAACGCGAGCTCTCCTCCACGAGCTCGGTGACGAAGATCTGCCCGTCGTTCTATGCGGATGGCGAGTGCAATCAAAGAGTCCACGCTGGAAGGAACCTCCCGGGAGAGAATCTCATCCTTAACCTCAGCGTGGAGTCCCTCCAGAAAACGAGCGAGCAACGCCGGCTCGTTCCAGTCACTGGAGGCAGCAAGAGTGCGAAACTCTATAGAGTAATCCGTTATGGATCGATCACCTTGACATAGGGAAGCCAGGGCCCTGGAAGCCTCCTTCCCAAAAACTGAACGATCAAAAACCCGTATCATCTCCTCTTTAAAGTTCTGATAATCGTTAGAACACTCAGCCCTTGCCTCCCAGATAGCTGTGCCCCACTCCCGAGCCCGACCAGTAAGGAGTGATATGACGTAAGCGATCCGAGCTCTCTCTCTTGAGTATGTGTTGGGCTGGAGAGAGAACACAATATCACACTGGGTGAGAAAGGAGCGACACTCAGTGGGCTGCCCAGAGTAACATGGTGGGTTATTAACCCTAGGTTCCGGAGACTCGGAAGACCAGGAAGTAGCTGGTGGCACGAGACGAAGACTCTGAAACTGTCCTGAGAGGTCGGAGACCTGAGCGGCCAGGGTCTCAACGGCATGACGAGCAGCAGACAATTCCTGCTCGTGTCTGCCGAGCATTGCTCCCTGGAACTCGACGGCAGTGTTGCGAGAATCCGTAGTCGCTGGGTCCATTCTTGGTCGGATCCTTCTGTTATGCTGGTGAATGAGGACCCAAAAGCGACTTAATAGAAACAGAGTCTTTATTCCAGTCTTAAACAAAAAACGATACTCCTGGATATTATCTTAGGTAAATCCAAAACAGGAAAACTGAAATCCTCTCGTCAGTAGAGAGGAACGACTGGAGACGCAACCACAGACTGCAGGTCGCTTCGGGAAGGCACAGGCCGTAGCTGACATAGACACCTGCTCACACGCAGCATCTGAAGAAGGCAAAAACACGACAGGGCGGAACAAGGACACAGAACAGCAAACATCAAACAAGGATCCGACAAGGACAGAAGCGGAAAACAGAGGGAGAAATAGGGACTCTAATCAGAGGGCAAAATAGGGGACAGGTGTGAAAGAGTAAATGAGGTAGTTAGGAGAATGAGGAACAGCTGGGAGCAGGAACGGAACGATAGAGAGAGAGAGCGAGAGAGGGAGAGAGGGAGGGGGAGAGAGAGGGAAAGAAAGAGGGAAAGAACCTAATAAGACCAGCAGAGGGAAACGAATAGAAGGGAAGCACAGGGACAAGACATGATAATCAATGACAAAACATGACACTGTCACCCTATCACACTGTCTAGTCTATAATACTGTCACTCTATCACACTGTCTAGTCTCTAATACTGTCACCCTATCACACTGTCTAGTCTCTAATACTGTCACCCTATCACACTGTCTCTAATACTGTCACCCTATCACACTATATATATATATATATATATATATATATTACTGTCACCCTTTTTATACTGTATCTAATACTGTTACCATATCAGTCTTTAATACTCCCAGCAAAGCCGTTTCCAGCTACAATTGTCATTTACAACATTAACAATGTCTACACTGTATTTTTGATCAATTTGATGTTATTTTAATGGATTTTTTTCTATTTTTTCCTTCAAAAACAAGTACATTTCGTTGTGACCCCAAACTTTTGAACGGTAGTGTATATATATACACATTTTATTTTTATTATATTTATATATTAAAGAAATATATACAACATTTGTTTGTAATGTTCTCCTAAAATGCACAGCTGTAACAACCACCACAGAACATTCCCCCAAAAAATTATCATAAGGTTTCCATGTCATGTAATTACATTATTTACCTGTAATGTTTTCACATCAAACCAAAATTTGTTCTGTGAAAGTTCCCAGAACATTCGTGAGGTTGCGGCAAATGTTGTCAATGACACAAAAACGATCCAGGCAACAGGACATTGCACTGTCTACACTCGGTTTGTTGTTTACATTAAAACATTTTCATTAAATCAATTTTAATCCGAACTAAAGTTTTGTTGCTAACCACGACGCGGTTAGCCTTTACGGCCGGGACTGCAAGTTTGTGTTCCTTTTTTTGCGTGGATTCCGCGAGTGCTAGCTGGCTGTACTACAGACACCTGTCGTCGTTGTGGGAAAGACTCATTGTTATCTTTTCGTAAAACAACTGTTTGCAGTAAAGAGTCAATCTGGATACTAAGGAGATCCTGAGGGAAATCGACGAGTACAAACACCTTTACGCTATGGAGGAACAACATACTCCTTCATGGAAAGATCCGACCACAAAATAACTTTAACCCGACAAAAAAAAGAAAAACAGATTAATCTACAGACATGGACGATTTACTTACCATTGAGGTAGAGGCTAGTGCTCTGGCTAGAATCCATGCAACGCTGGAAAAGTTGTGTGAGGAGGTAGCAGGGTTGAGGGGGGAGTTTGGAGTTCAGCCAGAGTGAAATTCTCACGATCCAAGGAGAGAACAAGGCACTCACAGCCAAGGTAAAAATCCACGATTCCAACATGGATTGTCTACTCAGGGAAAACAGGGTGATGAAGGAGTCACTACTAGACATACAAAGTCATTGCATGTGTGAAAATCCTTTTTTTTCTGGGATTCCTGAGGACGCATCCAATAATCCAGAGGGCGTGATTAGAGAATTCATGCAATCCGCCTTGAAACTTCCTATAGAGACTCTAAACAAGGTGGCTTTCCACCGAGTACACAGACTTGGAGCTCGGAGCGACAAGACCAAGGGCCCCCGACTGATCATCACAAAATTTGAACACTACCAACAAAAGGAGCTGATCAAAAGCAGAGGAAGGAGCTTAAAGGGACCAAATTCAGTCTCAATGACCAATTTCCAAGGGAGATAAACGAACGTCGTAAGAGACTGTATCCGGTACAAAGACAACAAAATGAAGATGGTAGGCATGCCTTTCTCAATGTGGACAAATTCTTTATAGATGGACAGCTCTTCCGAGACAGCTCCATAACACCGTGGCTGTACTAAATTCTACAGGGACTTCAGGTTACGAAAAAAAGAAGGTATGGGAACTGTAAAAAATATTTGAACATTATGAAGTGGATATGAACACACATTTACTAAATTACATGCTTGCTTACCCATACGGACTTATACATACATACACACCTGATCTCGCTCTCTTCTCTCACTCTCTCTTTCTCTCTTTTCTCTTCTCTTCTCTCCCTCTCTCTTTCTCTCTTTCTCTCTTTTCTCTTCTCTTCTCTCCCTCTCTCTCTATTGTCGAGAACTGTTTTTACAATTTAATGTGTTTTTTGTACGTCTATCTTTTTAATGTATTTGTCTAGAAGTGTATATATGTTCACAACCAGCAAGGGGAAGATATCAGAATAGGGGCATTGGATAATAATAACAATGTTACGTTCCCCAGTTTTCTTTTTGTAGTTTGTGTATTTGTGAGTGTGTGTTTCAGGAAATGGCTTACGGAAATTCTCCCCAAGCAGCTGATTGGTCGGCCCCCATTGATGATTGGAGAGCTGACCCCGCCCCCTCGTCAGGACGCAGCTGTCTTCAATTACAGACTCCTTTCTATAGCAATATAAGCCAGTGTTCTGTTGCTCAGAAGAGGACCAGATGATTGCTGAGAGAGGAGGCTGATGGCTGAGGGTTATATCATGTTGGTTGAGGGTTATATCATGTTGGTTGAGGGTTATATCATGTTGGTTGAGGGTTATATCATGTTGGTTGAGGGTTATATCATGTTGTTTGTTGTTAACAGAGTTGGTATGTACTGTGTTAGATGATTGCTGAGAGGTTGCTCAGTCAGACAGAGCATATTTGATGTCCTGTGTTTCTCAGATTTTTTTTGTGAAATAGTTTGTATTATTGTGTTTCATTGGTTCCCAGGGGGGAAGGGGAAGGCACCTAGGGATTGCTTAGGCAAGAGGCCCGCGGGCATACATATACCCGTAGTATATTCACTGTCTAGGCACACTAGGTAAGACCTGGGCGGACCACCCCCTGTATTTTGGTTAGCGCACCAGGTGTTGCTAGTTAGGTAGGGGAGGGGGTTTTGATATTTACTTTCTTTGCTTTTGTTCCGTCCAGCCCCTTTTCCCCCAAATTACCGTATAAGGGAATACATTCCTTGTAAACGGTAAGTCTCTGCCTTTTGTCATCCTTACTCACACCTAGAGTCCCATATCTCTTTCACTTCACGGAGAGTTGAGTTGTAGCAGGGTGTTGCGTTCCCTCTTCCTAGAGGCGTAACAAACATATTGTATGGAATACATTTGTACTGTAGTGAAGCCGTCTCTAGAGTAATGCAAGGTCTCTTTCGTGATCATGTGAAACGTCAATTGCTTTGGAAATGCTGGAATGTGTTTTTCAATTATGTTAAAGGTAATTACGATGCAACTATGATGGTGATACGATATGGATTACAATGATGAATATTAAGGCTATACCCACTACATGTTACACACATAGACACTCAAACATGCAAATTGGCAGAGTTATTATTTATTTGGACATCACACATTATAGTCTTACTCTTATACAGACATCGTACACACTCATATCACATCCAATTTCATACACATCAACCTACTCAGATTTGTTACACATAATATCTTGTCTCAATTTTCTAACATCTGTGGCATTGGATCACAGACAAACAGACAAGGGAATAAAATACATATTGCTAGAACCTATTTCTTGAATTGTAAATATCAGACATTAGAAAGCTCTAGATTTGACCTTCATAATACCTCTGATGGCAGTAACTTTACAAGCACAATTTATACTGAGAATAGTATCTAGGTATGGTAAGGGGTGAAATAAGTATAGCCAGTTATAATTGAAACGGTTTAGCAGATTATAAAAAAAGATCTGTCTTTACATGGCGAAAAGGAATATAACATACTGTTTACAGCAAACTCACTCTATATCCTTAGATGAAGTTGCGTGGAAAAAGTGGTGAAATAATTTTACAAAGGATCTCAAAGGGTGTGATATTAATTAACAAAGATTTTGATCTGAATGTGCAAAGAGTCAGGAATGATAGAATAGAATGATATGCAAGGAATTGGATCCTTTTGAATATGAAAGTGGACGGAAAAGAGATTTGGCTCATTCATCTATATGATCCAAATCAGGATGATCCACACTACTTCAAAAACATTTATACCAATTTATTGAATTTACAGGCAACAAATGATCTAATCATTATGGTAGGAGACTATAGCAATGTTAAGTACCTCAATGGACCGTAAAGGTAATCACGCTACAAACTATCATCACCGTACCCTTAAAGAAATCACAAATATTATGGACACATTAGAAATGGTGGATATTTGGAGATTAAAAATCCCCGACCTAGTGAGATATACAGTGAGGGAAAAAATGTATTTGATCCCCTGCTGATTTTGTACGTTTGCCCACTGACAAAGAAATTATCAGTCTATAATTTTAATGGTAGGTTTATTTGAACAGTGAGACAGAATAACAACCAAAAAATCCAGAAAAACGCATGTTCAAAAATGTTATAAATTGATTTGCATTTTAATGAGGGAAATAAGTATTTGACACCTCTGCAAAACATGACTTAGTACTTGGTGGCAAAACCATTGTTGGCAATCACAGAGGTCAGACATTTCTTGTAGTTGGCCACCAGGTTTGCACACATCTCAGGAGGGATTTTGTCAAAAAAAGCAAACTGGGTGGAATATAGGGAAAAATTCACAAAATTCTTCCTGAATCTCCAATACAGGAACGCTAACAAAAAGAATTTGCAGAAACTCGTTACTGAAGATGGAGTCATCTATGATTCTCCAAATTATGTTTTAAAAGAGGAAGGTAATTATTTTAGGCAGATGTTCTCTTTTCCGTCTCATCCTTTCCCACTGAATGAATATTATGGTAAGGAAGTCTTTCCAAATAATACAAAAATTGAAAATTAACAAATGTACAGAAAGATCAGTGCGAAGGCCAAATTACAGAGGAATAACTTTTTGAGGCTATTAAATCCTTTCAGTCTGGAAAAGCCCCAGGGCTTGATGGCATACCGGTAGAGGTATATCAAGCCTTTTTTGATATACTAAAAGCTCCATTGTTAGATTGTTTTAACTACTCCTATAGAAATGGTAGTCTGTCAGGTACTCAGCAGGAAGGTCGGATTTCTCTATTATTAAAACAAGACCCAGATGGCAAATATAAAGACCCAGTCTATCTAAAAAACTGGAGGCCTCTTACACTTCAATGTTGTGATGCAAAACTACTAGCAAAATGCATAGCACTCAGGTTTAAAAGCGTTTTACTAGGTATTGTTCATCCTGATCAGACAGGTTTTTTACATGGACGATACATTGGAGATAATATACGACAACTACTAGAAATAAAAGAACATCATGAAACATATAAGAAGCCAAGAATGGTATTTATAGCGGATTTTGAAAAGGCATATGATAAAGTAAGACTGGATTTTATTTATAAATGCCTGGATTTTTTTCAATTTCGGTAATTCTCTTATAAAATGGGTAAAAATAATATATAGCAACCCCAGGTGTAAAATAGTAAATAACGGCTACTTTGCAGAGTTTTTAATTGTCAAGAGGAGTTAAACAAGGGTGTCCACTGTCACCATATCTATTTGTTTTGGCCATCAAAATGCCTGCTATTAAAATCACATCAAATAACAACATTAAAGGATCTAGATAACGTTTCTGTACTCTCTGGACTTAAACCTAATTATGATAAATGTACAATATTACGTTTTGGATCTTTAAAAAAAAAAACTTTCATACTACCCTGCAGTTTACCTATAAAATGGACTGATGGTGAAGTAGGCATACTCTGTATTCATAACACACAATATATAAATAAGCTCTCCACAATTAATTTAAATGTAAAACTTGTTAAAATAGACAAGATCCTGCAACCATGGAGTAAATACCTGTCTATTTATGGAAAAAAGGATTTGTTTTTCAAATCATATGAGCAAAGAATATTTCACTTTATCTGGGATGCTAAACCAGACAAAATAAAACGTGCCTATCTATATAATGAATATGAATTGGGTGGGTTGAGATTATTAAATATAAAAGCACTAAACCTCTCTCTGAAAGCTTCATTTATTCAAATGTTTTATTTGAACCTTAAATGGTTCTCAAGTAGATTGCTAAGAAAAGCTCATCCATTGTTCAAATTTTGCCTTTTTGACTTTGTGCAGATTGCCATGTCTCATTTTTGATTAATTGAAAATGATACTTTTTTCACAGTATCTCTCTTCTTCAAACAAGCATTGGAGAGCTACAATTTCAATTTCATCCCCCTGAAAAGATAGGACAAATATTACAACAAATATTATGGCTGAACTCAAATGTGCTGGTTGATAAAATACCTGTATTTAAGGGAAGATGTTTGAAAATTGTATTTTGTTCTTAAAATGATATTGTACATTGGAATGGTAGAGCTATGTCCTTCATGGAGTTGAATTGTACGGGAAGGTCTGCTCAATCAAATCAAGTTTATTTTATATAGCCCTTCGTACATCAGCTAATATCTCGAAGTGCTGTACAGAAACCCAGCCCAAAACCCCAAACAGCAAGCAATGCAGGTGTAGAAGCACGGTGGCTAGGAAAAATCCCTAGAAAGGCCAAAACCTAGGAAGAAACCTAGAGAGGAACCAGGCTATGAGGGGTGGCCAGTCCTCTTCTGGCTGTGCCGGGTGGAGATTATAACAGAACATGGCCAAGATGTTCAAAATGTTAATAAATGACAAGCATTGTCAAATAATAATCAGGAATAAAGAAAGAAAGAGAGAAGGAGAGAATTAGAGAGAGCATACGTAAATTCACACAGGACACTGGATAAGACAGGAGAAGTACTCCAAATATAACCAACTGACCCTAGCCCCCCGACACAAACTACTGCAGCATAAATACTGGAGGCTGAGACAGGAGGGGTCAGGAGACACTGTGGCCCCATCCGATGATACCCCCGGACAGGGCCAAACAGGAAGGATATAACCCCACCCACTTTTCCAAAGCACAGCCCCCGCACCACTAGAGGGATATCTTCAACCACCAACTTACAATCCTGAGACAAGGCCGAGTATAGCCCACAAAGATCTCCACCACAGCACAAACCAAGGGGGGGCGCCAACCCAGACAGGAAGATCACGTCAGTAACTCAACACACTCAAGTGACGCACCCCTCCTAGGGACGGCATGAAAGAGCACCAGTAAGCCAGTGACTCAGCCCCTGTAATAGGGTTAGAGGCAGAGAATCCCAGTGGAGAGAGGGGAACCGGCCAGGTAGAGACAGCAAGGACGATTCATTGCTCCAGAGCCTTTCCGTTCACCTTCACACTCCTGACCAAGACTACACTCAATCGTATGACCTACTGAAGAGATAAGTCTTCAGTAAAGACTTAAAGGTTGAGACCGAGTCTGCGTCTCTCACATGGGTAGGCAGACCATTCCATAAAAATGGAGATCTATAGGAGAAAGCCCTGCCTCCAGCTGTTTGCTTAGAAATTCTAGGGACAATTAGGAGGCCTGCGTCTTGTGACCGTAGCGTACGTGTAGGTATGTACGGCAGGACCAACTCGGAAAGATAGGTAGGAGCAAGCCCATGTAGCGCTTTATAGGTTAACAGTAAAACCTTGAAATCAGCCCTTGCCTTAACAGGAAGCCAGTGTAGGGAAGCTAGCACTGGAGTAATATGATCACATTTATTGGTTCTAGTCAGGATTCTAGCAGCCGTATTTAGCACTAACTGAAGTTTATTTAGTGCTTTATCCGGGTAGCCGGAAAGTAGAGCATTGCAGTAGTCTAACCTAGAAGTAACAAATGCATGGATTAATTTTTCTGCATCATTTTTGGACAGAAAATTTCTGATTTTTGCAATGTTACGTAGATGGAAAAAAAGCTGTCCTTGAAACAGTCTTGATATGTTCGTCAAAAGAGAGATCAGGGTCAAGAGTAACGCCGAGGTCCTTCACAGTTTTATTTGAGACGACTTTACAACCATCAAGATTAATTGTCAGATTTAACAGAAGATCTCTTTGTTTCTTGGGACCTAGAACAAGCATCTCTGTTTTGTCCGAGTTTAAAAGTAGAAAGTTTTCAGCCATCCACTTCCTTATGTCTGAAACACAGGCTTCTAGCGAGGGCAATTTTGGGGCTTCACCATGTTTCATTGAAATGTACAGCTGTGTGTCATCCGCATAGCAGTGAAAGTTAACATTATGTTTTCGAATAACATCCCCAAGAGGTAAAATATATAGTGAAAACAATAGTGGTCCTAAAACGGAACCTTGAGGAACACCGAAATGTACAGTTGATTTGTCAGAGGACAAACCATTCACAGAGACAAACTGATATCTTTCCGACAGATAAGATCTAAACCAGGCCAGAACTTGTCCGTGTAGACCAATTTGGGTTTCCAGTCTCTCCAAAAGAATGTGGTGATCGATGGTGTCAAAGGCAGCACTAAGGTCTAGTAGCACGAGGACAGATGCAGAGCCTCGGTCTGACGCCATTAAAAGGTCATTTACCACCTTCACAAGTGCAGTCTCAGTGCTATGATGGGGTCTTAAACCAGACTGAAGCATTTCGTATACATTGTTTGTCTTCAGGAAGGCAGTGAGTTGCTGCGCAACAGCTTTTTCTAAAAATGTTGAGAGGAATGGAAGATTCGATATAGGCCGATAGTTTTTTATATTTTCCGGGTCAAGGTTTGGCTTTTTCAAGAGAGGCTTTATTACTGCCACTTTTAGTGAGTTTGGTACACATCCGGTGGATAGAGAGACGTTTATTATGTTCAACATAGGAGGGCCAAGCACATGAAGCAGCTCTTTCAGTAGTTTAGTTGGAATAGGATCCAGTATGCAGCTTGAAGGTTTAGAGGCCATGATTATTTTCATCATTGTGTCAAGAGATATAGTACTAAAACACTTAAGTGTCTCTCCCGATCCCAGGCCCTGGCGGAGCTGTGCAGATCCAGGACAGCTAAGCCCTGGAGGAATACGCAAATTTAAAGAGGAATCCAAGAGTACAACCAATTGATTACAGCAGGAGGCGGGTGGCAGCGGGAGGAGGCAGGGAACTGGTCTGTCTGCCCAATATAAAGGATCAAAACGTGTGGAGGATTTAAAAATAGCATAAATAGGAAAGTATACCAGTTTAATTTGAGGACCAGGATGTTGACAACTGTGCCATACAGATTGCAAAATAGTTGGGAAGAGGTTTTTGATGTACTGATTCCATGGTACAGGTTTAAAACAACACAATATTCAAGACTTAGTGTTTTTCAGATAAAATGATTATATAACATTCTTGCCACCAACAAAATGTTGAATATTTGGGACATAAAATCATCGAACCTCTGCAGATTTTGTTGTGAGGATACAGAATCAATAGACCATTTATTTTGGTATTGCCCTCAGGTAGCCTGTTTCTGGTCTCAGGTTCAGGAATGGCTGAAAATGCAACATAAAAAAAAGTAAATTTTAATGACACCAAGTGGCAGTGTTTTTACAACTAATGCCGGGTTGCCTGAGGCTGATGCCGTGCAGGTGTTTGTACACATGCATATACACACACTCTCATTCAAATAAACACATACAAGAACACACACATACATGTAATAGTGCCAGACATGCACACAGACATATACAGTTGGCATTGCTATTATGATTTTAGTTGTCCTTGATGTCCTTTGTTTTAAATTTATTATTTTTGTTACATTTATTTTTGCATTGTTTGCTGTTTTCTTCTGTCTTTTCATTTTTTCTCTTTAGTTCTCTTGGTTGTTGGTGCATTGGAGGGTTCTTGGGGGAATGGAATTCATTGTATTTCTTATTTTTCTTCTTGGGGGGGACTGTGGGAGGGGTCTCGAATGGTCGAGGGACAGCTATTGGGGATCTGTTGGGGGATCTTGGAGGGTTCGGGTTCACGTTTTTTGGCCTGGTGGGAGATCTGTCAACGTGCCCTTGACCTGGGCATTGACCCTGGATGCTTCTGTGTGTCGCTTTGAATGGGAATCTGTTGGATGACTGGTATGATGTGGTTGTAGAGCGGCTTCACTGCAAGTATATTATATGTTTCAAATATAAAAAAATAAATAAAATAAAAAAAGTTTTAAAAAGTTTATAGACAGACAGAGAGAAACTTGTATCTTTTTATTTAGCTATTTTCCTCCTTTTGAAAATGAATAATTTCTTATAGACAATTATTTTTAAGACCCCGGGCAGAGATCTGCTAATAAAGGTATTATTATAACCTCTAAAGAATAAAAAAAAAAAAACTTATTTTTTATATATATATATATATATTTATTTTTTTCCACCATAATTTGCAAATAAATTCATTAAAAATCCTACAATGTGATTTTCTGGATTTTCTTTTCTCATTTTGTCTGTCATAGTTGAAATGTACCTATGATGAAAATTACAGGCCTCTCTCATCTTTTTAAGTGGGAGAACTTGCACAATTGGTGGCTGACTAAATACTTTTTTGCCCCACTGTAGCCATGGCAGTATGGGCAGGAATTCCATGCTTCCTTTCTAACTGTCTTAGACGTAACTTACCCAGGGAAATACCGGTAACTGGGTGATTCACCATCACTTCACCCATCCTCTTTACATGCTGCATACTTCTGGGCCCATATTTACAAGGTATCCAAGACTGCTGCCGTTTAATTATTTGTTACTTTTATTTTCTATTTTTTTACTTAACACTTATTATTCTTAAAACTTCTTAAAGCATTGTTGATTAAGAGGTTGTAAGTAAGCATGTGACTAATACAATCATATTTGATCTAGGATCACTTTTGCTTTTCAGATCATGAAAAATAAGACGGGGGGGGGGGGGGGACCACTCAAAGTAGGAATTATATCGTCAGTTGAACAGTACATTTTGACAACACTTTTGACTTTTTACAGTCTAAATTTTGAATTTCTGACTAGATTTATAAATCTGGCCAACAAAAAAACCCTGCAATCTTCAAATCTTCTGCCAGATCATTAAAACCCTCTGTGTCACCAGCGGATAGTTGTGGCCTTGTGGGATTTTTAAAGTCTAATATGAATATTGATGTAAAGCTATGAGACACCTGATTTAGGATTACCTCTCTTTTCCCCCGTTCATTTGTCCTTCACCTCTGGGTCATCGTTCCATTACCTCTATTTTTCCCCCTTTCATTTGTCCTTCACCTCTGGGTCATCGTTCCATTACTTCTCTCCTCCAATCTGGGTGTGTCTACTCTTCCTATCATTTCTGCCACTTTTCACCGTTTTTTAATCTGCCAGGACATGGCTCCCCTTCTTTCCCCTTTATAATTTGTACTGGTTAATTAGATTGTACCACTTTTTTTATTTCCTTTGACCTCGGGGTCAATCATCAATCTATCAAAGTGTCAGGCAGATCTCAAAACAAAAAGTAGACAATGTGGGCGAGCCACACCACCAGGGCACAAGCCCACTCTAGACCCCCCCCCCCCCCCCGACAAGTTAACAATGACAACGGAGAGCTGGGCTATACGTAGTTGGATTTTCATTTTCAGCATCTGGTGTATTGAGGTTAGGATCAGGCGAGGAGGGTATTGCCGGGGGTTGGGAGGGGACATTTGAGGGGCCCCCAAATAAATATTAAATATTATATAAAACTAAATATTATTTTGAAATGTAGAATCAGAGCTAATAACCTCAAAAGCTGCTGGTGTCAAAAATGTATTCATGCTTGAATGATTGTTGTCAATCGTCATTTAACCTTTACTTAACTAGGCAAGTCAGTTAAGAACAAATTCTTATTTACAATGACGGCCTACCCCGGGCCAAACCCGGACGACCCTGGGCCAGTTGGGCGCCGCTGTACGGGACTCCCAATCACAGCCAGGTGTGATACAGCCTGGATTCGAACCAGGGACTGTAGTGACACCTCTTGCACTCGGGAGCCAAATAAGAAGGCTATACCTGTCCTGGATTATCGCGTGCACAGATTTATAAAAGGCACAACGAGCAGGTACAGTCAGAACCATGGAAATATAATGTCGGCTACACCTTGCTCTTTAGAAGAGTAAATAAACATAAATCAGGAGTCTAGACCTGCAACACAAGTAGCTGACACATTCACATCCATTTGATATTGCTTTCTGTAGTCAAGCACAAGGAGCTGAATCCCGTTGGTCTGTTAGGCTCTAGCACACATTCAGTCTCCAGAAGAGACAGGTGTATCCTATAGTGTGGGTCAAAAGTAATTAAATGTGCAACGATTGTGGAATTTAAAATCCATTTAAATTATAGCGTGGTGAACAGGCAGAAACCAATCAGAATGTGTTTATATAGTATTGAAAGGTAAACTGTTTACAGCATTTCACGTTGGACTGGCTACTTTTTTCATTTAGAAAAATGATTATTTAAAATTGTATCGTATTATATTCTAATTATAAAATACATGTGTCTTAATAATGATTAAGCACACGGGAATATACTGTATTGTCTACTAAATTTACCAAACAAGGCAATGCAATTTAAAAATAGGCGACATTAAACTACAAATATGCTATTCCGTTTCATGCTATTAAGAATATGCTATTCTGCTGATCGTTTTACTATTCCTAATGTTTCTTAATACCTCCCTAAACACAAACAATGGACTATTTCTGTGATGGTATATATTAAGTTAATTAATATGTTTAAAATGTAATTGGCTACTTCTTGTATAAGCCTGCCTCCTGGCTTCTTGTATACGCCTGCCTGTCCAGAGTAGACCCACTACTGATCCTTATAAACTGTCCAGAGTAGACCCACTACTGATCCTTATCAACTGTCCAGAGTAGACCCACACCTGATCCTTATCAACTGTCCAGAGTAGACCCATGTAACGGCTTTCCTCCTCCTCTTCATCCGAAGAGGAGGAGCAGGGATTGAACCAAAATGCAGCGTTTTCATAGGACATAATGAATTTATTTAAACACGACAAAACAACGAACTATACTTGAATAATTAACAAAACAAATAAACGATGTAGACAGACCTGGACGACGAACTTACATGAAACACGAAGAACGCAATAACAGGAAAACTGACTACATAAAACGAACGAACAAACAAAACCGAAAACAGTCCCGTGTGGCGTAACATACAGACACTGACACAGGAGACAACCACCCACAACAAACAATGTGAAAACACCTACCTTAATATGATTCTCAATCAGAGGAGATGAAAACAACCTGCCTCTAATTGAGAACCATATTAGGTACCCATTCACCAACATAGAAACAGAAAACATAGACTGCCCACCCAAACTCACGTCCTGACCAACTAACACATACAAAAACTAACAGAAAACAGGTCAGGAACGTGACATAACCCCCCCCTCAAGGTGCGTACTCCGAACGCACCACCAAAAGTCTAGGGGAGGGTCTGGGTGGGCATCTGACCACGGTGGTGGCTCAGGCTCTGGGCGAGGTCCCCACCCCACCATAGTCAATCCCAGCTTACGTCTCCCCCTTAGAATGACCACCCTCTTATTTCCCCCACTTAATTTAAGGGGCAACACCAAGATAAAGGACAGCTCCGGGACAAGGTAGCTCAGGACAGAGAGGTAGCTCAGGATAGAGGGATAGCTCAGGATAGAGAGGTAGCTCAGGATAGAGAGGTAGCTCAGGATAGAGGGGCAACTCCGGACTGAAAGGCAGCTCCGGACAGAGAGACAGCTCTGGACTGAGAGGCAGTTCTGGATGAATGACGGCTCCGGACGCTCATGGCAGGCTGACGGCTCTGGACGCTCATGGCAGGCTGACGGCTCTGGACGCTCATGGCAGGCTGACGGCTCTGGACGCTCATGGCAGGCTGACGGCTCTGGACCCTCATGGCAGGCTGACGGCTCTGGACGCTCATGGCAGGCTGACGGCTCTGGACGCTCATGGCAGGCTGACGGCTCTAGACGCTCATGGCTCGCTGACGGCTCTGGCTGCTCATGGCTCGCTGACGGTTCTGGCTGCTCATGGCTCACTAACGGCTCTGGACGCTCATGGCTCACTGGCGGCTCTGGCAGATCCTGTCTGGCTGGCGGCTCTGGCAGATCCTGTCTGGTTGGCGGCTCTGGCAGATCCTGTCTGGTTTGCGGCTCTGGCAGATCCTGTCTGGTTGGCGGCTCTGGCAGATCCTGTCTGGTTGGCGGCTCTGGCAGATCCTGTCTGGTTGGCGGCTCTGGCAGATCCTGTCTGGTTGGCGGCTCTGGGAGATCCTGTCTGGTTGGCGGCTCTGGCAGATCCTGTCTGGTTGGCGGCTCTGGCAGATCCTGACTGAAGAACGGCTCTAGCGGCTCCTGACTGACGAACGGCTCTGACGGCTCGGAACAGACGGGCGGCTCTAATGGCTCGGGACAGACGGATGGCTCAGACGGCACTGGGCAGACGGATGGCTCAGATGGCGCTGGGGAGACGGATGGCTCAGATGGCGCTGGGGAGACGGATGGCTCAGATGGCGCTGGGGAGACGGATAGCTCAGATGGCGCTATGGAGACGGATGGCTCAGATGGCGCTGGGGAGACGGATGGCTCAGATGGCGCTGTGGAGACGGATGGCTCTGGCCGGATAAGGAGCACTGTTGACCTGGTGCGTGGTGCCGGAACTGGAGGCACCGGGCTAAGGACACGCACTTTCAGGCTAGTGCGGGGAGCAGGGACAGGGCACACTGACCTCTCAAAGCGCACTATAGGCCTGGTGCGTGGTACCGGCACTGGTGGTACCGGGCTAAAGGCACGCACCTCAGGGCGAGTGCGGGGAGAAGAAACAGTGCGTACAGGGCTCTGGAGACGCACAGGAGGCTTAGTGCGTGTTGCCGGAACTGGAGGCACCGAACTGGATACACGCACCATAGGAAGAGTGCGTGGAGGAGGAACAGGGCTCTGGAAACGCACTGGAAGCCTGGTGCGTGGTGTAGGCACTGGTGGTACTGGGCTGGGGCGGGGAGGTAGCGCCGGAAATACCGGACCGTGCAGGCGTACTGGCTCCCTTGAGCACCGAGCCTGCCCAACCTTACCTGGTTGTATACTCCCCGTCGCCCGACCAGTGCTGGGAGGTGGAATAACCCGCACCGGGCTATGTAGGCGAACCGGGGACACCATGCGTAAGGCTGGTGCCATTTAAGCCGGCCCGAGGAGACGCACTGGAGACCAGACGCGTTGAGCCGGCCTCATGACACCTGGCTCAATGCCCAATCTAGCCCTACCAGTGCGGGGAGGTGGAATAACCCGCACCGGGCTATGCACACGTACAGGAGACACCGTGTGCTCTACTGCGTAACACGGCGTCTGCCCGTACTCCCGCTCTCCACGGTTAGCCTGGGAAGTGGGCGAAGGTCTCCTACCTGCCCTTGGCCCACAACCTCTTAGCCCCCCCCAATAAATTTTTGGGGTTTCTTCTCGGGCTTCCTCGCTAGCCGCGTACCTTCATATCTCCGGTTCCCTTGTCCGGTTGCCTCTGCTCTCCTCAGTGCCTCCAGCTGTTCCCATGGGAGGCGATCCCTTCCAGCCAGGATCTCCTCCCATGTGTAGCAACCCTTGCCGTTTAATACGTCCTCCCATGTCCATTCCTGTTTCGTGTTCCACTGCTCGAACTTATGCTGCTTGGTTCTGGATTGGTGGGTGGTTCTGTAACGGCTTTCCTCCTCCTCTTCATCCGAAGAGGAGGAGCAGGGATTGAACCAAAATGCAGCGTTTTCATAGGACATAATGAATTTATTTAAACACGACAAAACAACGAACTATACTTGAATAATTAACAAAACAAATAAACGATGTAGACAGACCTGGACGACGAACTTACATGAAACACGAAGAACGCAATAACAGGAAAACTGACTACATAAAACGAACAAACAAACAAAACCGAAAACAGTGCCGTGTGGCGTAACATACAGACACTGACACAGGAGACAACCACCCACAAACAAACACTGTGAAACTACCTACCTTAATATGATTCTCAATCAGAGGAGATGAAAACAACCTGCCTCTAATTGAGAACCATATTAGGTACCCATTCACCAACATAGAAACAGAAAACATAGACTGCCCACCCAAACTCACGTCCTGACCAACTAACACATACAAAACTAACAGAAAACAGGTCAGGAACGTGACAACCCACTACTGTTCCTTATCAACTGTCCAGAGTAGACCCACTACTGATCCTTATCAACTGTCCAGAGTAGACCCACTACTGATCCTTATCAACTGTCCAGAGTAGACCCACTACTGATCCTTATCAACTGTCCAGAGTAGACCCACTACTGATCCTTATCAACTGTGGAGAGTAGACCCACTACTGATCCTTATCAACTGTCCAGAGTAGACCCACTACTGATCCTTATCAACTGTCCAGAGTAGACCCACTACTGATCCTTATCAACTGTCCAGAGTAGACCCACTACTGATCCTTATCAACTGTCCAGAGTAGACCCACTACTGATCCTTATCAACTGTCCAGAGTAGACCCACTACTGATCCTTATCAACTGTCCAGAGTAGACCCACTACTGATCCTTATCAACTGTCCAGAGTAGACCCACTACTGATCCGTATCAACTGTCCAGAGTAGACCCGCTACTGATCCTTATAAACTGTCCAGAGTAGACCCACTACTGATCCTTATCAACTGTCCAGAGTAGACCCACTACTGATCCTTATCAACTGTCCAGAGTAGACCCACTACTGATCCTTATCAACTGTCCAGAGTAGACCCACTACTGATCCTTATCAACTGTCCAGAGTAGCCCCACTACTGATCCTTATCAACTGTCCAGAGTAGACCCACTACTGATCCTTATCAACTGTCCAGAGTAGACCCACTACCGATCCTTATCAACTGTCCAGAGTAGACCCACTACCGATCCTTATCAACTGTCCAGAGTAGACCCGCTACCGATCCTTATAAACTGTCCAGAGTAGACCCACTACTGATCCTTATCAACTGTCCAGAGTAGACCCACTACTGATCCTTATCAACTGTCCAGAGTAGACCCACTACTGATCCTTATCAACTGTCCAGAGTAGACCCACTACTGATCCTTATAAACTGTTCAGAGTAGACCCACTACTGATCCTTATCAACTGTCCAGAGTAGCCCCACTACTGATCCTTATCAACTGTCCAGAGTAGACCCACTACTGATCCTTATAAACTGTTCAGAGTAGACCCACTACTGATCCTTATCAACTGTCCAGAGTAGACCCACTACTGATCCTTATCAACTGTCCAGAGTAGACCCACTACCGATCCTTATCAACTGTCCAGAGTAGACCCACTACTGATCCTTATCAACTGTCCAGAGTAGACCCACTACTGATCCTTATAAACTGTTCAGAGTAGACCCACTACTGATCCTTATCAACTGTCCAGAGTAGACCCACTACTGATCCTTATCAACTGTCCAGAGTAGACCCACTACTGATCCTTATCAACTGTCCAGAGTAGACCCACTACTGATCCTTATTAACTGTCCAGAGTAGACCCACTACTGATCCTTATCAACTGTCCAGAGTAGCCCCACTACTGATCCTTATCAACTGTCCAGAGTAGACCCACTACTGATCCTTATCAACTGTCCAGAGTAGACCCACTACTGATCCTTATCAACTGTCCAGAGTAGACCCACTACTGATCCTTATCAACTGTGGAGAGTAGACCCACTACTGATCCTTATCAACTGTCCAGAGTAGACCCACTACCGATCCTTATCAACTGTCCAGAGTAGACCCACTACCGATCCTTATCAACTGTCCAGAGTAGACCCACTACTAATCCTTATCAACTGTCCAGAGTAGACCCACTACTGATCCTTATCAACTGTCCAGAGTAGACCCACTACCGATCCTTATCAACTGTCCAGAGTAGACCCACTACTGATCCTTATCAACTGTCCAGAGTAGACCCACTACTGATCCTTATCAACTGTCCAGACTAGACCCACTACTGATCCTTATCAACTGTCCAGAGTAGACCCACTACTGATCCTTATCAACTGTGGAGAGTAGACCCACTACTGATCCTTATCAACTGTCCAGAGTAGACCCACTACTGATCCTTATCAACTGTCCAGAGTAGACCCACTACTGATCCTTATCAACTGTCCAGAGTAGACCCACTACTGATCCTTATCAACTGTGGAGAGTAGACCCACTACCGATCCAAATGGAACGAAACATTCAAAACTCAGGGCTTTTAAACTGTTATTCAAAGGACATTTTCACTGCAGACTACAGTTGAATTTTGTACTCGCTTGAAAACAATAATGAAATTATTAATTGCATTGTAGTGTTGTAGGCTAGTCTAGGTAGTATAATTGTATTGTCCCTAAACAAGATGAATAGGGGAGCTTCTTGAGCCGCTTGTCTTATGTCTTCAGTGTTCTTTCATTCTCAATGATGCACATCTCTGCTGTCTATCAGCTATTCCGATTGGTTCTTGTGGATTCATATGGAACATGTATGCAGCTTTGAATGTTTTTATGTGTGGTATGACTGCTAGTTAGCCTATTGCAGATCTGGACAAACGATCCACCTACCCACTATTGGTGGATAGAGGGCAGGATAGACAGACTGGTAACCTATATTGTCACTATGAATGGTGGATAGAGGACAGACTGGTAAACTATATTGTCACTATGAATGGTGGATAGAGGACAGACTGGTAGAATATATTGTCACTATGAATGGTGGATAGACAGACTGGTAGACTATATTGTCACTATGAATGGTGGATAGAGGACAGACTGGTAGACTATATTGTCACTATGAATGGTGGATTGACAGACTGGTAGAATATATTGTCACTATGAATGGTGGATAGAGGACAGACTGGTAGTCTATATTGTCACTATGAATGGTGGATAGAGGACAGACTGGTAGACTATATTGTCACTATGAATGGTGGATAGAGGACAGACTGGTAGTCTATATTGTCACTATGAATGGTGGATAGAGGACAGACTGGTAGACTATATTGTCACTATGAATGGTGGATAGAGGACAGACTGGTAGACTATATTGTCACTATGAATGGTGGATAGACAGACTGGTAGACTATATTGACACTATGAATGGTGGATAAACAGACTGGTAGACTATATTGACACTATGAATGGTGGATAAACTGACTGGTAGACTATATTATCACTATGAATGGTGGATAGGGGACAGACTGGTGAACTATATTGTCACTATGAATGGTGGATAGAGGACAGACTGGTAGACTATATTGTCACTATGAATGGTGGATAGACAGACTGGTAGACTATATTGTCACTATGAATGGTGGATAGAGGACAGACTGGTAAACTATATTGTCACTATGAATGGTGGATAGAGGACAGACTGGTAGAATATATTGTCACTATGAATGGTGGATAGAGGACAGACTGGTAAACTATATTGTCACTATGAATGGTGGATAGAGGACAGACTGGTAGAATATATTGTCACTATGAATGGTGGATAGACAGACTGGTAAACTATATTGTCACTATGAATGGTGGATAGAGGACAGACTGGTAGACTATATTGTCACTATGAATGGTGGATAGAGGACAGACTGGTAAACTATATTGTCACTATGAATGGTGGATAGAGGACAGACTGGTAGACTATATTGTCACTATGAATGGTGGATAGAGGACAGACTGGTAGACTATATTGTCACTATGAATGGTGGATAGAGGACAGACTGGTAGAATATATTGTCACTATGAATGGTGGATAGACAGACTGGTAAACTATATTGTCACTATGAATGGTGGATAGACAGACTGGTAGACTATATCGTCACTATGAATGGTGGATAGAGGACAGACTGGTAGTCTATATTGTCACTATGAATGGTGGATAGAGGACAGACTGGTAAACTATATTGTCACTATGAATGGTGGATAGACAGACTGGTAGACTATATTGTCACTATGAATGGTGGATAGACAGACTGGTAGACTATATCGTCACTATGAATGGTGGATAGAGGACAGACTGGTAAACTATATTGTCACTATGAATGGTGGATAGAGGACAGACTGGTAGAATATATTGTCACTATGAATGGTGGATAGAGGACAGACTGGTAAACTATATTGTCACTATGAATGGTGGATAGAGGACAGACTGGTAGAATATATTGTCACTATGAATGGTGGATAGACAGACTGGTAAACTATATTGTCACTATGAATGGTGGATAGAGGACAGACTGGTAGACTATATTGTCACTATGAATGGTGGATAGAGGACAGACTGGTAAACTATATTGTCACTATGAATGGTGGATAGAGGACAGACTGGTAGACTATATTGTCACTATGAATGGTGGATAGAGGACAGAATGGTAAACTATATTGTCACTATGAATGGTGGATAGAGGACAGACTGGTAGAATATATTGTCACTATGAATGGTGGATAGACAGACTGGTAGACTATATCGTCACTATGAATGGTGGATAGAGGACAGACTGGTAGTCTATATTGTCACTATGAATGGTGGATAGACAGACTGGTAGACTATATCGTCACTATGAATGGTGGATAGAGGACAGACTGGTAGTCTATATTGTCACTATGAATGGTGGATAGACAGACTGGTAGACTATATTGTCACTATGAATGGTGGATAGAGGACAGACTGGTAGAATATATTGTCACTATGAATGGTGGATAGACAGACTGGTAGACTATATTGTCACTATGAATGGTGGATAGAGGACAGACTGGTAGACTATATTGTCACTATGAATGGTGGATAGAGGACAGACTGGTAGACTATATTGTCACTATGAATGGTGGATAGAGGACAGACTGGTAGAATATATTGTCACTATGAATGGTGGATAGACAGACTTGTAGACTATATCGTCACTATGAATGGTGGATAGAGGACAGACTGGTAGTCTATATTGTCACTATGAATGGTGGATAGAGGACAGACTGGTAAACTATATTATCACTATGAATGGTGGATAGAGGACAGACTGGTAGACTATATTGTCACTATGAATGGTGGATAGACAGACTGGTAGACTATATTATCACAATGAATGGTGGATAAAGGACAGACTGGTAAACTATATTGTCACTATGAATGGTGGATAGAGGACAGACTGGTAGACTATATTGTCACTATGAATGGTGGATAGAGGACAGACTGGTAAACTATATTGTCACTATGAATGGTGGATAGACAGACTGGTAGACTATATTGTCACTATGAATGGTGGATAGAAGACAGACTGGTAGACTATATTGTCACTATGAATGGTGGATAGAGGACAGACTGGTAAACTATATTGTCACTATGAATGGTGGATAGAGGACAGACTGGTAGACTATATTGTCACTATGAATGGTGGATAGACAGACTGGTAGACTATATTGTTACTATGAATGGTGGATAGAGGACAGACTGGTAAACTATATTGTCACTATGAATGGTGGATAGAGGACAGACTGGTAGACTATATTGTCACTATGAATGGTGGATAGAGGACAGACTGGTAGACTATATTGTCACTATGAATGGTGGATAGACAGACTGGTAAACTATATTGTCACTATGAATGGTGGATAGACAGACTGGTAGACTATATCGTCACTATGAATGGTGGATAGAGGACAGACTGGTAGTCTATATTGTCACTATGAATGGTGGATAGACAGACTGGTAGACTATATCGTCACTATGAATGGTGGATAGAGGACAGACTGGTAGTCTATATTGTCACTATGAATGGTGGATAGACAGACTGGTAGACTATATCGTCACTATGAATGGTGGATAGAGGACAGACTGGTAGTCTATATTGTCACTATGAATGGTGGATAGACAGACTGGTAGACTATATTGTCACTATGAATGGTGGATAGAGGACAGACTGGTAGAATATATTGTCACTATGAATGGTGGATAGACAGACTGGTAGACTATATTGTCACTATGAATGGTGGATAGAGGACAGACTGGTAGACTATATTGTCACTATGAATGGTGGATAGAGGACAGACTGGTAAACTATATTGTCACTATGAATGGTGGATAGAGGACAGACTGGTAGAATATATTGTCACTATGAATGGTGGATAGAGGACAGACTGGTAAACTATATTGTCACTATGAATGGTGGATAGAGGACCGACTGGTAGAATATATTGTCACTATGAATGGTGGATAGACAGACTGGTAAACTATATTGTCACTATGAATGGTGGATAGAGGACAGACTGGTAGACTATATTGTCACTATGAATGGTGGATAGAGGACAGACTGGTAAACTATATTGTCACTATGAATGGTGGATAGAGGACAGACTGGTAGACTATATTGTCACTATGAATGGTGGATAGAGGACAGACTGGTAAACTATATTGTCACTATGAATGGTGGATAGAGGACAGACTGGTAGAATATATTGTCACTATGAATGGTGGATAGACAGACTGGTAGACTATATCGTCACTATGAATGGTGGATAGAGGACAGACTGGTAGTCTATATTGTCACTATGAATGGTGGATAGACAGACTGGTAGACTATATCGTCACTATGAATGGTGGATAGAGGACAGACTGGTAGTCTATATTGTCACTATGAATGGTGGATAGACAGACTGGTAGACTATATTGTCACTATGAATGGTGGATAGAGGACAGACTGGTAGAATATATTGTCACTATGAATGGTGGATAGACAGACTGGTAGACTATATTGTCACTATGAATGGTGGATAGAGGACAGACTGGTAGACTATATTGTCACTATGAATGGTGGATAGAGGACAGACTGGTAGACTATATTGTCACTATGAATGGTGGATAGAGGACAGACTGGTAGAATATATTGTCACTATGAATGGTGGATAGACAGACTGGTAGTCTATATTGTCACTATGAATGGTGGATAGAGGACAGACTGGTAAACTATATTATCACTATGAATGGTGGATAGAGGACAGACTGGTAGTCTATATTGTCACTATGAATGGTGGATAGAGGACAGACTGGTAAACTATATTGTCACTATGAATGGTGGATAGAGGACAGACTGGTAAACTATATTGTCACTATGAATGGTGGATAGAGGACAGACTGGTAGACTATATTGTCACTATGAATGGTGGATAGAGGACAGACTGGTAAACTATATTGTCACTATGAATGGTGGATAGACAGACTGGTAAACTATATTGTCACTATGAATGGTGGATAGAGGACAGACTGGTAGACTATATTGTCACTATGAATGGTGGATAGACAGATTGGTAGACTATATTGACACTATGAATAGTGGATAGACAGACTGGTAGTCTATATCGTCACTATGATTGGTGGATAGAGGACAGATTGGTAAACTATATTGACACTATGAATGGTGGATTGACAGACTGGTAGACTATATTGTCACTATGAATGGTGGATAGAGGACAGACTGGTAAACTATATTATCACTATGAATGGTGGATAGAGGACAGACTGGTAGAATATATTGTCACTATGAATGGTGGATTGACAGACTGGTAGACTATATTGTCACTATGAATGGTGGATAGAGGACAGACTGGTAGACTATATTGTCACTATGAATGGTGGATAGAGGACAGACTGGTAGACTATATTGTCACTATGAATGGTGGATAGAGGACAGACTGGTAGACTATATTGTCACTATGAATGGTGGATAGAGGACAGACTGGTAAACTATATTGTCACTATGAATGGTGGATAGACAGACTGGTAGACTATATTGTCACTATGAATGGTGGATAGACAGACTGGTAGACTATATTGTCACTATGAATGGTGGATAGAGGACAGCCTGGTAAACTATATTGTCACTATGAATGGTGGATAGAGGACAGACTGGTAGACTATATTGTCACTATGAATGGTGGATAGAGGACAGACTGGTAGACTATATTGTCACTATGAATGGTGGATAGAGGACAGACTGATAAACTATATTGTCACTATGAATGGTGGATAGAGGACAGACTGGTAGTCTATATTGTCACTATGAATGGTGGATAGAACGTAGTGCATAATGAAAGTACTAAAACACATTGATATAGGGGAGGGGCATTCAAGCATATGAGGAAATGTGGCGAAGATGATAGAAATGTTATATTAAAAACCTGTCAAATGGACGCGAATGGAAACCAGGGAATAAAACACACTATCTTCCCCTGTGCCCAATAATTTTTTTTTTTAAATAACACACAAACCTTCCCAAAGCAAAAAAAAGTTATCTTTTTTTAAATTGGTCTATTAACTAATTTATCGCATGGTGATGTCACCATGGAAGGTCAAAAACATCCCATAAAAACAGGCTGACATATCAGGTGGTCTTTTCAAACAGCTCTTACACTAAAAGAGCATTTTCATCATTTTCACAATTTCCCAGTATTATTCCAAACTCATATTGTGGAAATATATACAGTATATATAAAACACGAGAAAATGTAGTATTTGACTGCATCGGGCCTTTAATCTTGAAGTGATATCTACGGCTATATAGGGAGGACTACAATGTCAATGCTGCTGTATCCACCCAGTGCTCAGCAGTGCTCAGCCATGCTCAGCCGTGCTCAGCCTTGTTCAGCCTTGTTCAGCCATGCTCAGCCGTGCTCAGCCATGCAACCCAGATGGGACATTTTAGTTTGATTAAAGTTGATGAAACCCCTCTAACTAGGCCCCAATGGCCATTCATAATGAAACTCTGTAGATCTGCTCTATTCTGTTGTCTGTTGTTGGATGTGAACACATCGATACATAACCGTCTCCGAGAGCGAGATTGGTGAGGTGGGGCCGCTGCCCTTTGATGAACCAGAGAGTAAAATGAGGACTATTGGCGCCGCTATTGACCGGACCGGTTGCCTGGGTGCCACCCTGTTGCTTCTCCTCCAAGGGTCAATTGGTCTTAAACCCAGACAATCGAAAGGTTAAGCAGTGTCAGGATACACACACACACAGACACACACACACACACACACACACACACACACACACACACACACACACACACACACACACACACACACACACAGACACACAGAGAGATACACACACACACACAGAGACACACACACACACACACACACACACACACACACACAGACACACACACACACACACACACACACACACAGAGAGACACACACACACACACACACACACACACACACACACACACACACACACACACACACACACACACACACACACACACACACACACACACACACACACACACACACACACACACACAGAGAGAGAGACACACACACACAGAGACACACACAGAGACACACACACACAGAGACACACACACACAGAGACACACACACACAGAGACACACACACACAGAGACACACACACACACACACACACACACACACACACACACACACACACACACACATACACACACATTGTCACAGTGACAGCAGGCCCTTCTGTCAGCTTTCTCACACACTAATAAGATTTGAGCTCTATGCATCTGTCTTGAAGCTGCTGTCTGTCTTTCATTTAAAGTCCCAGCTTGGCACTACTGTGAAACAATAACATTATGATCAGCTGACTGTTGATGGGGGGGGGGTCTGATCAGAGCCAATAATATCTGGGGGGGGGGGTCTGATCAGAGCCAATAATATCCAGGGGGATCTGATCAGAGCCAATAATATCCAGGGGGGTGTAACGGGTGTCGTCGTCTGAAGAAGGATCGGACCAAAGCGCAGCGTTGTAAGTGTTCATGATTTTTATTAAATCAACAAAAACTCGAACAAAATAAACAAAGTGACAAAAGAAACCGAAACAGTCCTGTCAGGTGCTGAACACAAAACAGAAAATAACTACCCACAAAACACAGGTGGGAAAAATGCTACCTAAGTATGGTTCCCAATCAGAGACAACGACAGACAGCTGTCCCTGATTGAGAACCATACCCGGCCCAAAACAAAGAAATACAAAACATAGAAAAATGAACATAGAATGCCCACCCAAATCACACCCTGACCAAACCAAAATAGAGACATAAAAAGCTCTCTAAGGTCAGGGCGTGACAGGGGGATCTAATCAGGGCCAATAATATCCAGGGGGAATCTGATCAGAGCCAATAATATCCAGGGGGATCTGATCAGAGCCAATAATATCCAGGGGGGATCTGATCAGAGCCAATAATATCCGGGGGGGATCTGATCAGAGCCAATAATATCCAGGGGGGGATCTGATCAGGGCCAATAATATCCAGGGGGGATCTGATCAGAGCCAATAATATCCAGGGGGGGGATCTGATCAGAGCCAATAATATCCAGGGGGTATCTGATCAGAGCCAATAATATCCGGGGGGGATCTGATCAGAGCCAATAATATCCGGGGGGGATCTGATCAGGGCCAATAATATCCAGGGGGGATCTGATCAGAGCCAGTAATATCCCGACCATATGGTGTTTCCCTACTGCTTCTCTTTTTATTGAAATCCTGGTGGTTAAAAAACATTTAAGAAAGTAAATATGCTTATCTGTATCTCTGCTAAAATCTGCGTACATTTTTTTGAGTCAAATTCAGTACTTTTAGTAATTTCTTGCTTTTCTAAAAAGATCTTCCAGCCAACAGAGTTAGACAAGCTAGCTACTCAAACTTGATTGATAGCCTGAAATGGCTTTTTAGTCCTAAAAAATGTATTTACAAACATTTCTCCTGTGACTCCTGTCCATCACCGGCTGTGTGTGTCACTCTACAACATTGGATCCCAGACTTTTTATAGTCCCGTACCCCTTCAAACATTCAACCTCCAGCTGCCGTACCCCATCTAGCACCAGGGTCAGCGCACTCTCAAATGTTTTTTTTTTGCCATCATTGTAAGCCTGCCACACACACGATATGATAAACTTATTAAACATAAGAATGAGTGTGAGTTTTTGTCACAACCCGGCTCGTGGGAAATAACAAAGAGCTCTTATAGGAATAATAGTAGCGAGAATTATTTATTTCAGCTTTTATTTCTTTCATCACATTCCCAGTGGTTCAGAAGTTTACATGCACTCAATTAGTATTTGGTAACATTGCATTCAAATTGTTTAACTTGGGTCAAACATTTCGGGTAGCATTCCACAAGCTTCCCACAATAAGTCGGGTGAATTTTGGCCCATTCCTCCTGACAGAGCTGATGTAACTGAGTCAGGTTTGTAGGCCTCCTAGCTCGCACACGCTTTTTTAGTTCTTCCCACAAATTTTCTCTAGGTTTGAGGTCAGGCTTTGTGATGACCAATCCAATACTTTGACTTTGTTGTGCTTAAGCCATTTTTCCACAACTTTGGAAGTATGCTCTAGGTCATTGTCCATTTGCGACCAAGCTTTAACTTCTTGACTGATGTCTTGAGATGTTGCTCCAAAAAATCCACATCATTTTCTTCCTCATGAAGCCATCTATTTTGTGAAGTGCACCAGTCCCTGCTGCAGCAAAGCACCCCCACAACATGATGCCGCCACCCCCGCCTGGTTCTTTCTGCACTCCACAGCCAGGTGGACAGCTGTCTGGTTCTTTCTGCACTCCACAGCCAGGTGGACAGCTGTCTGGTTCTTTCTGCACTCCACAGCCAGATGGACAGCTGTCTGGTTCTTTCTGCACTCCACAGCCAGGTGGACAGCTGTCTGGTTCTTTCTGCACTCCACAGCCAGGTGGACAAGCCTCTTGTACACTTTCTTCACCACCCACTGCTTCAACCTCTGGCAGAAGATTTGTTTGTCCTGCAAGTCTCCTGGAAAGACATGAAGACGGATTATGAGGATGTGTAAAACATGACGACTGATCATCAGGATGTGTAAAACATGAAGACTGATCATGAGGATGTGTAAAACATGAAGACTGATCATCAGGATGTGTAACCATACAATAAACCATGTTCATCAGTAAAGATACGGTAGACTGGTATGTGTTTTGTTTCTCTCAAGAGTCACTAATGGAGCACTGAGACATGGACTGTAATCAAAGATGTGACAAGTTTGAAGGGGGGCTTGACTTGTATCTTTGCTGTTGAGTAGACAAGCACTGCCAATTACAGAGTGAATAGACTAGGAGGGTAAACTAACAGCTCCTCTCCTACATGCCAACGAACTGACTGCAAGGGTGTGAAAAGTTTGAAGAACACTTGTCTTGTAGACAGTTTAGTGTATTGGTGATTTTTTGTTCTATGGCATGTGAATAGATCATACACACATAGTAAGCTTCAAAACACAATACCTACCCCCGACAGACACCAGTCACCCACACCATCCCCTCCTTAGAATACCCACCCAACAGACACTAGTCACCCACACCACCCCCTCCTTACAATACCCACCCAACAGACACCAGTCACCCACACCATCCCCTCCTCCCAATACCCACCCAACAGACACCAGTCACCCACACCATCCCCTCCTCACAATACCCATCCCCTCCTCACAACACCCACACCATCCCCTCCTCCCAATACCCACCCAACAGACACCAGTCACCCACACCATCCCCTCCTCACAACACCCACACCATCCCCGCTTCACAGCTAACTGACAAAGCTAAATGTTAGCTTGCAAAGATACAAATCAAATCAAGCCAGATAGCAGCTGGCTAATTATACTGATACACTTCGGGAATGTCTAGCCCGTGTATTATGAAAGCTAGCTAGATTTTGGTTTAGATAAACAAATATAGTTAGCTATTTAGCTAGGTAACGTTAGTTACCTTTCCTCAGCTTTCCTCTTTGAAGAGAAAGTGGACAAATGCAAGGACTAGCGTCACTTTGACAATTTGACGTCATGGCAACCCCATCAGTTGAGACATCGGTTCCGTTTCGAAACCCTCTGGCTGAAAGCGCTACAGAGCTACGGACACAGACAGGATACAACCTCCACGGCGTGGTCCTCCGCGTCCTGAAATAGTTATGAATTCTGGATATTGTGGTTTGCTTACAAGCAGGAAATGTAGCTGGCCCGTTTCAATGCGGAAGCACTTGTATTCGCTTGTAGTGAGGAAATTATCTATTTTATGACACATATGACATGTTAATAACCTTACGGTATAAAGTGAATGAGAGAAGCGGCGAAGTTTCCCTTTAATCTGTGCCCTTGAACCTACGTGATAAAACAACCCTCCTTTACTCATCAATCTACTCTATCCTATCCATTTTCAGATTGACAGGCCTTTATATGACAGGCCTTTATATGACAGGCCTTTATATGACAGGCCTTTATATGACAGGCCTTTATATGTGTCATTTCATCGGTCTCAAGGATTATCAAACTGATTTCAGAGTCCTCGTCTTGAGAAGGCAACAGCGCATACAATATTATTTTTTACAATAGACTTGCAAAGCTGTCGTGGGGACCGGTGTTGTCGTGGGGACCGGTGTTGTCGTGGGGACCGGTGTTGTCGTGGGGACCGGTGTTGTCGTGGGGACCGGTGTTGTCGTGGGGACCGGTTCTTCCTTTCGTCACTTCACGCCACAGTCAGTGAACGGTGGGATAGAGATTACAGACGTGGCCAGCAGGCTGACAAAATGCAACAATTTCCCCTTAGAGACTCCTTGATCCAATCTGATTAAAGTGTGTCCATCTGCTGAGCATTACAGGGGTCGGCAGGGCCCTCTCCCTGGGACATGGACCCCTGAAGGGTTAGCCTGCGTCCCAAACGGATGCCTATTCTCTATATAGTGCACTAATTTTGACCACGGCCAATGGGGCTCCTGTCAAAGGTAGTGCACTATATAGGGTATAGGGTGCCATTTGGGACGTAGGCTTAGTGATGCTAATAAGGACTCTACCGCCATGGAGGAGGTCACAAAGTCAGGCTAGTACCCGACTGGGAGCTAACAATACACTGCTGAGAGAGGGGAGAGAGGGGAGAGGGCGGAGAAGGAGGGGGTAGAGTGGAGAGAGAGAGAGAGAGAGAGGGAGAGAGAAAGCGAGAGACTGTATATAGACATAATATGACATTTTTAAATGTATTTTTTTATTTTAGGAATTTTTGAGAGTGTAAAAAGTACTGGTCATTTTTACATTGTTTATTTCACTTGCTTTGGCAATGTAAACATATGTTTCTCATGCCAATAAAGCCCCCTGAATTGAAAATGAAAGAGAAAGAGAGGGAGAAAGAGAGAAAGAGAGGGAGAGAGAAAGATAAAGGAGTGAGATAAATAGAAAGAGGATAAAGAGGTGGAGCGTAATTCCCTCTTTCCATTGCCACATGACGGAGGTCTGGATATGGGCCACTGGGGGCCTGTTAGGCTCATTGTCCCTCTCAGAATGACATGCGTCCTCACCATATGAACCTTGTTTAAATAGCTGTCCCTTTCTCCAGCCTCTCTACCCCCCCAGTCCCTAGTGGCAGATGTATATTTTATCCCCCCCCCCCCCCCCACGACTTATTCCGAGCGGAATTCCTGATCTTGCATATTGAATAGGATTTGATGGGATTAGGCTGTTTTGAATGGATAATTCTTATTGTTGTCGTACTATAAATGTTGGAAATGACAACACGAGGGAGAGTGCGGTCATTAGAAGTCTTTTGTTTAGGGGCTTTACTTTGGTGACATACTGAAATGTGTGTTTTCTCGCCTTACTTGTCTCTTAATGAAGCCCTCTGTTTTAGAGGAAATTCACGACCATAAAGGGAGAGTTTAATCCTCAACAATACATAAATATCCATTCTAAAGTTATTTTTGAAGTAATAGTTACATCTCTTAGCCACCTGTATGATCTATATCAAATTGGACTTTTAAATAATATGTTTGAAATGCTATTGTAAATGAAGCTATTATTTAATATTTATTTATTTTTACTTGTGTACTTTGAACTATTTCCACATCATTATAACACTGTATATTTCTGAATTGGTTGATTGGTTACATGAGAAAATGAAGGACCAGAATTGCTACAGCTACAATATCATCAAAAGCCCATTCACAGATTAAATTAAAATCAGAATTAATGTGCGAAGAGTATGATAAAAGGGAACAAATAACAACAGAAATCTGTCACGATTAAAAGCGCTCACTTTTTCTCCTACAGGCAAATCAAAAACCAGCATCACCATCCCACTATCTCTGTTATAATTACAGTTGGAAATTAAACGCGTGATTTAATAGAAAAATGTTTTCTTTATTCTGATAATCCGGTCGCTTGATTGGAATTTTTCATGGGAATTTAAAATGTTAAATAAAGACATTCCATAGGAATAAAACATGACAGTTTTTCCAAATGATTTGCATAATAATAATAATACTTTTGGGGGTATTTATATTTGTCCTGTTACACACAGTGTAACAATGTCCTGTGTAAATGTGTTTTTGGGGCATATCCCAACTCTCCCTGAGACACCCAGAGGGAGAGGGGTCACCGTTGTACAGCGTCCCTGGAGCAATTAGGGTTAAGTGCCTTGCTGAAGGGTACAGCGATAGATATAAAGAAAAACAAATGGGTTTGATTACTGGCCCAACACTCTAAGCTCAAGGCCATCTGATGCCCTTCATACCAATGAACAGTGGGATCTGGAATGACTGTACAAAATAAATTATACAAATACTGAGCTATGTTGTTTTTTTAAGATATTATTTAATACTGATACAGTTACTCAGAGAAAGAGATTTGGTTCAACAAGCAATAAAACATTTTTTATTTTTTTTGGTATCCCTGTTTTCAATAAACCCTAACCCTCCGATTGCCAGGATAACAACACTGAGCCTTGTTCTAGAATGTTTTATGAGATTCTAGAACACATTGGGAGGGATCTTATATATATATATATATATAACAAAAATATTAAATAAATAAATAATAAATATGAAACATATATATATATACTGTATGTGTGTATCCTGAGTGGCGCAGCGGTCTGAGGCACTGCATCTCAATGCTAGAGGTGTCACTACAGACCCTGGTTCGATCCCTGGCAGTGTCACAACCGGCCGTGATCGGGAGTCCTGTAGGGCGGCGCCCAGCGCCGTCCGGGTTAGGGGAGGGTTTGGCAGGGGTAGGCCATCGTTGTAAAATAAGAATTTGTTCTTAACTGACTACACTGATATTTTCACATGCCACATACAGGATGTTTTAATATAGTGTAAATGTGTTAATGATTCAGAACTTTAAGTCAGAGTAATCCAGTTTAAGTTGAAAATATCAAAACAAACAATATTCAAAATTAATATTAAAATAAATAAAAAGGACAAAAACACAATTTACAATGCTACATGTTAAACTACACCTCATATATTCAGCGTTTCATTAACCTGCTCTAATGGTTCTACTGAATTACTTTATACACTAAAGTTCACTCTGCATAATGTTTGAAATTGTTTTTTGAAAAGAGGAATACATTATTCAAATAATGTCTAAATAGGCAGAGGTCATTGGCATGTCAATCAATTCCTCCATGATAATCTATAGAAGGATTTATATTCGACATTCCAAATGTCTTCGGTCAAACGTAGTTTTCTAAATAGGGAATAGGGTCTCCTTTTGGAGTCATGCTAGGCGTTGGGAAAGGGATAGTTTAGTATGCACAAGCCAATGAAAATTTAAATGGCAAAAATTTCCTCCAATCATTGTAACATCCCTTCTGACATACCTGACCGTTCGTTCTAAGTTAACCAATCTTAGTCTTTTCCCATCTTCCCATTGTAACACAGGCATAATGACGAGTTCCACTGAATTACACCGAATGTGATGCTATTTTGTTTGACCTTAGTTCCTGGAGCTAAATACATGATGAACATTCTGTGGTTCCTGGAGCTAAATACATGATGAACATTCTGTGGTTCCTGGAGCTAAATACATGATGAACATTCTGTGGTTCCTGGAGTTAAATACCTGATGAACATTCTGTGGTTCCTGGAGCTAAATACATGATGAACATTCTGTGGTTCCTGGAGCTAAATACACGATGAACATTCTGTGGTTCCTGGAGCTAAATACCTGATGAACATTCTGTGGTTCCTGGAGTTAAATACCTGATGAACATTCTGTGGTTCCTGGAGCTAAATACATGATGAACATTCTGTGGTTCCTGGAGCTAAATACATGATGAACATTCTGTGGTTCCTGGAGCTAAATACATGATGAACATTCTGTGGTTCCTGGAGCTAAATACATGATGAACATTCTGTGGTTCCTGGAGCTAAATACATGATGAACATTCTGTGGTTCCTGGAGCTAAATACACGATGAACATTCTGTGGTTCCTGGAGCTAAATACCTGATGAACATTCTGTGGTTCCTGGAGTTAAATACCTGATGAACATTCTGTGGTTCCTGGAGCTAAATACATGATGAACATTCTGTGGTTCCTGGAGCTAAATACATGATGAACATTCTGTGGTTCCTGGAGCTAAATACATGATGAACATTCTGTGGTTCCTGGAGCTAAATACATGATGAACATTCTGTGGTTCCTGGAGCTAAATACATGATGAACATTCTGTGGATCTGTGGTTTAAAACTTCCATGTCTGATTTAGTAACATTTCAATTGGGAAAATATGAAAAATTATAACATTACATAAAATAATTGGAAAAAACTGAACTTCATAAATGATATCTGATAACCAACCCTTGGGCAGACACCCATCTTTAATTCAATTAAACATTTTAAATGGGTCTTTATCCAACACAAAGTCAGTATAAAACAAATAGCAACTCAATAGTTAACCACGGTATGTTGATTGGTGACTATGTATTTACGGTGATATTCTCAGAACACTTTTCGAATGAAAATAAAACTCAAAGGGAATGTTTCTGTGTCGTACGATCCAGCTGTCACATTTCTGTCGTTTTCTTGTTTCCAATTGTGGAAGTAGTGTCCACAACCACACACCACTTCTCTAAAATTGAAGACACACTGCAGGTCGTATTTTCCCTGTCTCTCTCTGCTACGTAGTGCAATCCTCAGCAGCTTAACTGCCACAAAGTGGCCTTTAAATAACTAATTACAAGCCATTCCATCTGATGAGTAGGCTTGTTATGCTGGGGTTCTCTCTGTTTCTAAAAGTTTCTGATGCTATTTTACATATCTATAGGACACAGGGGGTCTTAAAACGCAAGCACGCACGATGCACACACACACACACACACACACACACACACACACACACACACACACACACACACACACACACACACACACACACACACACACACACACACACACACACACACAAACACTCAGAGACCTGCTCCCCAATAAGCATATCTATAGGACGGAGAGGGTCGCATGAAATGACTTCATTACCTAACAGCCTATAAAAAGGAAACAACTATTTACACCTCCAACAGAATGAGCATCAGGTCTGATGTCACAGCTGATGTCATAAAAGACAGCTGGCAGCCTAATACGTCAGTGTATTGTTCCAGGAACAACACGCAGGTTCTACACACCCTTGTTAAAAAAGTTAACGTGGAGAAACAATATACACTTTCACTATGTACATAAGAAGAGAACCCAGAATGCTTACAGTATGACAGCCATAAACTTAACATAGAGGAAACATTTATAATTACACACCTGAATATATCTTTATGAAATAGCAACCCCTATAACAAAATATAATTTAAATAATATATTATCCATGAATCTTTATGTTATATGAATGACTATATATGCACAGCCATGTTATTGTGGTCATGTCCTGGTTTGGGAGGACACACTGAATGACTATATATGCACAGCCATGTTATTGTGGTCATGTCCTGGTTTGGGAGGACACACTGAATGACTATATATGCACAGCCATGTTATTGTGGTCATGTCCTGATTTGGGAGGACACACGGAATGTGTTAATTCAAAATTGTCAATCTTCCTTTTTTGATATAAGTGAAATATTTACCCCAAATCACAGGTGGACAATCTCACGAGAGGGGCGTGAATCTCATTGATTTATATCGTGTTAGTGACCCACTAGCGAGAATCTTTGGCCCCTATCCGTTTTAATCCAGCCTGTGACAGTTCACCTGGTGTTGGTCTCATTGTTTTATTCCAGCCTGTGACAGTTCACCTGGTGTTGGTCTCATTGTTTTATTCCAGCCTGTGACAGTTCACCTGGTGTTGGTCTCATTGTTTTAATCCAGCCTGTGACAGTTCACCTGGTGTTGGTCTCATTGTTTTATTCCAGTCTGTGACAGTTCACCTGGTGTTGGTCTCATTGTTTTAATCCAGCCTGTGACAGTTCACCTGGTGTTGGTCTCATTGTTTTATTCCAGCCTGTGACAGTTCACCTGGTGTTGGTCTCATTGTTTTAATCCAGTCTGTGACAGTTCACCTGGTGTTGGTCTCATTGTTTTAATCCAGTCTGTGACAGTTCACCTGGTGTTGGTCTCATTGTTTTATTCCAGCCTGTGACAGTTCACCTGGTGTTGGTCTCATTGTGAACTATGTTTATTCCAAGTCTGTATTCTCTGACCCTCATCCTCAGGTTGTCCCCCAACGAACATCACTGACAAACTGAAATGGTCCACCCACACAGACAGTGTGGTGAAGGCGCAACAGCGCCTCTTCAACCTCAGGAGATTGAAGAAATTTGTCTTGGCACCGATCACAAACTTTTAGAAATGAACAATTGAGAGCATCCTGTCGGGCTGTATCACCGCCTGGTACGGCAACTGCACCGCCCACAAACGTAAGGCTCTCCAGAAGGTGGTGCGGTCTGCCCAACGCATCACCGGGGACAAACTACCTGCCCTCCAGGGCACCTACACCACCCGATGTCACAGGAAGGCCAAAAACACCATCAAGGACAAGAACCACCCGAGCCACTACCTGTTCACCCCGCTATCATTCAGAAGGCGAGGTCAGTACAGGTGCATCAGAGCTGGGACGGAGAGACTGAAAAACAGCCTCTATCTCAAGGCCATCAGACTGTCTATATCTTTTTTTGGCTATATTTAACTAGGCAAGTCAGTTCAGAACAAATTCTTACATAGCCATCACTAGCACATTAGAGGCCATACATAGATAGACTTGCAATCACTGCATACGTTGATAATGGAACACTAGTCACTAGGTAGTCACTAGGTAGTCACCAGGTAGTCACTAGGTAGTCACTAGGTAGTCACCAGGTAGTCACCAGGTAGTCACCAGGTAGTCACCAGGTAGTCACTAGGTAGTCACCATGTAGTCACCAGGTAGTCACCAGGTAGTCACTAGGTAGTCACCAGGTAGTCACCAGGTAGTCACCAGGTAGTCACTAGGTAGTCACCAGGTAGTCACTAGGAAGTCACCAGGTAGTCACTAGGTAGTCAGTAGGTAGTCACAAGGTAGCCTAGTGGTTAGAGCGTTGGACTAGTGGTGTGATCCTAAATGACCTAAGAGAGGGAATTTTAACTAGGATGAAATGTCAGGAATTGTGAAACTGAGTTTAAATGTATTTGGATAAGGTTCATGTAAACTTCCGACTTCAACTGTATATTCTTAATTCAATTTATTTTCTTCAGATTGTGTTTACTGTTAAATATTACTGCACTGTCAGAGCTAGAATCACACCCGCAATAACATCTGCTAAACACATGTACAGATGAAGTCGGAAGTTTACATACACTTTAGCCAAATACATTTAAACTAAGTTTTTCTCAATTCCTGACATTTCATCCTCGTAAAAATTCCCTCTCTTAGGTCAGTTAGGATCACCACTTTATTTTAAGAATGTGAAATGTCAGAATAATAGTAGAGGGAATGATTTATTTCAGCTTTTATTTCTTTCATCACATTTCCAGTGGGTCAGAAGTTTACATACACTCAATTAGTATTTGATAACATTGCATTTAAATAGTTTAACTCGGGTCAAACGTTTCGGGAAGCCTTCCACAAGCTTCCCGCAATAAGTTGGGTGAATTTTGGCCCATTCCTCCTGACAGAGCTGATGTAACTGAGTCAGGTTTTTCGGCCTCCTTGCTCGCACAAGCTTTTTCAGTTCTTCCCACACATTTTCTATAGCATTGAGGTCAGGGCAATGTGATGGCCACTCCAATACCTTGACTTTGTTGTCCTTAAGCCATTTTGCCACAACTTTGGAAGTATGCTTGGGGTCATTGTCCATTTGGAAGACCCATTTGCGACCAAGCTTTAACTTCCTGACTGATGTTTTGAGATGTTGCTTCAATATATCAACATAATTTTTCATCCCTCATGATGCCATCTATTTTGTGAAGTGCACCAGTCCGTCCTGCAGCAAAGCACCCCCACAACATGATGCTGCCACCCCCCTGCTTCATGGTTGGGATGGTGTTCTTCGGTTAGCAAGCCTCCCCCTTTTTCCTCCAAACATAATGATGGTCATTATGGCCAAACAGTTCTATTTTTGTTTCATCAGACCAGAGGACATTTCTCCAAAAAGTACAATCTTTGTCCCCATGTGCAGTTGCAAACCGAAGTCTGGCTTTTTTAATGGCGGTTTTGGATCAGTGGCTTCTTCCTTTTGAATCTGCCTTTCAGGTTATGTCGACATAGGACTCGTTTTACTGTGGATATAGATACTTTTGTACCTGTTTCCTCCAGCATCTTCACAAGGTCCTTTGCTGTTGTTCTGGGATTGATTTGCACTTTTTGCACCAAAGTACTTTCATCTCTAGGAGACATAAAGCATCTCCTTACTGAGCGGTATGACGGCTGCGTGGTCCCATGGTGTTGTCGTGTCTTTGGCTATGCCATATTAAGTGATATGACATGCTATTCTATAAAATAATTTCTCTGTAATTAATATTACCTGACTAAGCTAATCAGGTAAATGTAATTAACTAGAATACCGGGGCACCACAAAATAATGTTTATAGAGCTGTTATCTTCCGAATAAACTCTTAAAGACCTAGTAATCTTTTACAAAGTAGCAGTCAATATTTAATCGTCACCTTATTTAGTCTCATCTGAAAGTTGTAAATTCTTGGTTATCTTCACGAACCCTGGCTAACAAGTTGAATCAGCAATACAACATTTGGTTTAATTATTTATTTACTAAATACCTAAATAATCACACAGAATTACATATACACACAATGTATCATACATTGATTACAAATTATGTCATAAAGGAAAATATCCCTAGCGGACGGAACAGATATGACAGCTGCTTACACAAAGAAAGGTGGTTGGGTTTGAGTGAAAGAGCGGGAAGACTGAGGAGCAAAAAGGTTTTGTGTCTCCATTGGGCCATAGCCAGCTATGCTATCGTGAATACAGCATCTTATGCATTCTAAATAACCGGCCATTTGAAAAAGGAAAATGCAATAAATATTTACTCTGAGCTGCGCTTCGGTAGATTGGTCTTAGATGGGAGGCCGGGTGGTCCAGCATGGATCTCTGGTCCTCTGAAGAATGTCTAGTGGTGAACTGGAGCGTGGTAGAATGGATACTCTGTCCGTCCTCTCCTAGCCCACATTTAGCGGGCAGAGAGGGTATCACTTCTTTACTGAATAAGAGTTCAAAGTTCATACCAAGTTGCCATACTTTTAAGCTCATGCTATATTCTGGCTGGTAAAGTCGAAATTCATCCTTTCGGGGTGATGACCGTCATCTTCACGTTAAAATTCGATGCTAATTTCGTCAGAGCCCTTTAACGTAGGACATATTTAATGTAGGGCTCATCAGGTGTATTTAATATAGGGCTCATCAGGTGTATTTAATGTAGGGCTCATTAGATGTATTTAATGTAGGGCTCATTAGATGTATTTAATGTAGGGCTAATCAGGTGTATTTAATGTAGAGCTCATCAGATGTATTTAATGTAGGGCTCATCAGGTGTATTTAATGTAGGGCTCATCAAGTGTATTTAATGTAGGGCTCATCAGATGTATTTAATGTAGGGCTCATCAGGTGTATTTAATGTAGGACTCATCAGGTGTATTTAATGTAGAGCTCACCAGGTGTATTTAATGTAGGACTCATCAGGTGTATTTAATGTAGGGCTCATCAGGTGTATTTAATGTAGGACTCATCAGATGTATTTAATGTAGGGCTCATCAGGTGTATTTAATGTAGGGCTCATTAGATGTATTTAATGTAGGGCTCATTAGATGTAATTAATGTAGGGCTCATCAGGTGTATTTAATGTAGAGCTCATCAGATGTATTTAATGTAGGGCTCATCAGGTGTATTTAATGTAGGGCTCATCAAGTGTATTTAATGTAGGGCTCATCAGATGTATTTAATGTAGGGCTCATCAGGTGTGTTTAATATAGGACTCATCAGATGTATTTAATGTAGAGCTCATCAGGTGTGTTTAATGTAGGGCTCATCAGGTGTATTTAATGTAGAGCTCATCAGGTGTATTTAATGTAGGGCTCATCAGGTGTATATAATGTAGGGCTCATCAAACTTATTTAATGTGGGGCTCATTAGATTTATTTAATGTAGGGCTCATCAGATGTATTTAATGTAGAGCTCATCAGGTGTATTTAATGTAGAGCTCATCAGGTGTATTTAATGTAGGGCTCATCAGGTGTATTTAATGTAGGGCTCATCAGGTGTGTTTAATGTAGAGCTCATCAGGTGTATTTAATGTAGGGCTCATCAGATGTATTTAATATAGGGCTCATCAGGTGTGTTTAATGTAGAGCTCATCAGGTGTATTTAATGTAGGGCTCATCAGGTGTATTTAATGTAGGGCTCATCAGGTGTATTTAATGTAGGGCTCATCAGGTGTGTTTAATGTAGGGCTCATCAGGTGTGTTTAATGTAGGGCTCATCAGGTGTATTTAATGTAGGGCTCATCAGGTGTGTTTAATGTAGGGCTCATCAGGTGTGTTTAATGTAGAGCTCATCAGGTGTATTTAATGTAGAGCTCATCAGGTGTATTTAATGTAGGGCTCATCAGGTGTATTTAATGTAGGGCTCATCAGGTGTATTTAATGTAGGGCTCATTAGATGTATTTAATGTAGGGCTCATCAGGTGTGTTTAATATAGGACTCATCAGATGTATTTAATGTAGAGCTCATCAGATGTATTTAATGTAGGGCTCATCAGGTGTATTTAATGTAGGGCTCATCAGATGTATTTAATGTAGGGCTCATCAGGTGTATTTAATGTAGGGCTCATCAGGTGTATATAATGTAGGGCTCATTAGATGTATTTAATGTAGGGCTCATTAGATGTATTTAATGTAGGGCTCATCAAACGTATTTAATGTAGAGCTCATCAGGTGTATATAATGTAGGGCTCATTAGATGTATTTAATGTAGAGCTCATCAGATGTATTTAATGTAGGGCTCATCAGGTGTATATAATGTAGGGCTCATTAGATGTATTTAATGTAGAGCTCATCAGATGTATTTAATGTAGGGCTCATCAGGTGTATTTAATGTAGGGCTCATTAGATGTATTTAATGTAGGGCTCATCAGATGTATTTAATGTAGAGCTCATCAGATGTATTTAATGTAGGGCTCATCAGGTGTATTTAATGTAGGGCTCATTAGATGTATTTAATGTAGGGCTCATCAGGTGTATTTAATGTAGGGCTCATCAGGTGTATTTAATGTAGGGCTCATCAAACTTATTTAATGTAGGGCTCATCAGGTGTATTTAATGTAGGGCTCATCAGGTGTATTTAATGTAGGGCTCATCAGGTGTATTTAATGTAGGGCTCATCAGGTGTATTTAATGTAGGGCTCATCAAACTTATTTAATGTAGGGCTCATTAGATGTATTTAATGTAGGGCTCATCAGGTGTATTTAATGTAGGGCTCATCAGGTGTATTTAATGTAGAGCTCATCAGGTGTATATAATGTAGGGCTCATTAGGTGTATTTAATGTAGGACTCATCAGGTGTATTTAATGTAGAGCTCATCAGGTGTGTTTAATGTAGAGCTCATCAGGTGTTTTTAATGTAGGGCGCATCAGGTGTATTTAATGTAGGGCTCATCAGGTGTATTTAATGTAGGGCTCATCAGGTGTATTTAATGTAGGGCTCATCAAACTTATTTAATGTAGGGCTCATTAGCTGTATTTAATGTAGGGCTCATCAGGTGTATTTAATGTAGGGCTCATCAGGTGTATTTAATGTAGAGCTCATCAGGTATATTTAATGTAGAGCTCATCAGGTGTATTTAATGTAGGGCTCATCAGGTAGCATCATACTGATCAAAGCTCTAATCAAATCCAGATATATTTATGTTTTATATGCTTTAGAATGACACTTCCCGTTTTAACAAGTTTCCGGGAGAAAGGTGATTAATTATTTGTAAAATACTGCAGAAAATATTTAACCCTAGTGTGTGGAGTGGACAAACACAAGTACTGTAGTACAACGTTGATAGACGAGGGCCCTGCTAGGAAATGTAAAGCTGAGATCATACATTTACATCCACGAGTACGTACCGTAATACCTGCCAACTAAATACAAAACACCCCGTATCTTCTATTAATTTGAACGTCTTCCACAGCCGTCTCCTAGTCCTTATCGGCAGGGACACCCACGTGTGGTCTGGTTACTGGATACCTCTCACAGGGATCCTAGGTGGTTCAGGAGACAGCATGCCTGGCCTGCTTGTCAGATGGAGACCAAATTCCTCCTGTCCCTCCGCTGACTTCCTCTCCGTCATGACTCCTTCCTCTTCAGTCATCGGGACGAAGGACGCGGCAGGGCGTCGAGGGTGGGGCCCATGTTTGGTCATATCCTGTCTGAGGATGAACAAACGTGCCTTTTCTTTGCTGTCCCACGCTGTTGTCATATTGTCTTTGTCAGGTGCTGGGGGCTCGATTGACAAGCTGACCAATGAATGGTGACGGACACTTCCTCTCAGAGACAAGAATAGAGCTGTGGGTAAACTTCACTGTTATCCAAAACACTTCTGGTTCATTCTTCTTTTATCCGTGAGTGTTTTCCCTCAGAGCAAGGAGGGAGGTTTCGACTGGTTTATTTGTGTTGCCATTGACTACTGTGCTATACTTTACTGTGCAGTGGCTCTGTATGACTGATCAGTGGCAGAAGAAGTACATTTAAAAACATTGTTTATTTTAAAATGATGCTAATTATTTCAATGTGAATAGGTAAAAGGGCAACATTGCACTACGATCTGAATGTACTCAGCACTAATATATCGTGGTGTCGTATTGGTTTAAAATAGAACAATATAATATCATGCCACGCTTTCACAAAGGAAATACAAGATCTAACCACAATTCTCTACTCCCCCCCATTCTCAACCCCCCAATTCTCTACCTCCAATCTCTTCCCCCCATGTTCTACCCCCCATGCTCTACCCCCATGCTCTAACCCCCATGATCTAACTCCAATGCTCAAACCCCCACGCTCCACCCCCATTCTCTACCCCCCATGCTCTACCCCCATTCTCTACCCCCCATGCTCTACCCCCATGCTCTACCCCCCATGCTCTACCCCCCATGCTCTACCCCCCATGCTCTACCCCCCATGCTCTACCCCTCCATGCTCTACCCCCCCATGGTCTACCCCCCATGCTCGACCCCCCCATGGTCTACCCCCCCATGGTCTACCCCCCCATTCTACCCCCCATTCGTTTTATTTATTCATCAAGAAGGAATCAATAGGCTACACAGCTTGATCAAATTAATTTACAAACATGACCTCCTGTGAGTCCTCACCATCACTGGCAGCTGGAATCTAATCAACTCTACAAACGTGACCTCCTGTGAGTCCTCACCATCACTGGCAGCTGGAATCTAATCAACTCTACAAACATGACCTCCTGTGAGTCCTCACCATCACTGGCAGCTG
>NC_092090.1:100167610-100212610 GCF_045679555.1 Salvelinus alpinus
GAATCTAATCAACTCTGCAAACATGACCTCCTGTGAGTCCTAACCATCACTGGCAGCTGGAATCTAATCAACTCTGCAAACATGACCTCCTGTGAGTCCTCACCATCACTGGCAGCTAAAATCTAATCAACTCTGCAAACATGACCTCCTGTGAGTCCTCACCATCACTGGCAGCTGGAATCTAATCAACTCTGCAAACATGACCTCCTGTGAGTCCTCACCATCACTGGCAGATGGAATCTAATCAACTCTGCACTTTCTCTCTCCTCCACTGACGATACTGTTGGCAAATACTAGAGTATTTAATGTCCTGCCGAGTATATATTTGCTCTGTGGTACACCATACAACCCCCAACCCTGCTGCCATAGAACCTCCAACCCCTCCACCATATAACCCCCAACCCCACCACCATACAACCCCCAACCCTGCTGCCGTAGAACCCCCAACCCCACCACCATACAACCCCCAACCCCTCCACCATACAACCCCCAACCCCACCACCATACAACCCCCAACCCCTCCACCATACAACCCCCAACCCCACCACCATACAACCCCCAACCCCACCACCATACAACCCCCAACTCCACCACCAACCCCACCACCATATAACCCCCCCACTATCATACAACCCCCAACCCCACCACCATATAACCCCCCCACTATCATACAACCCCCATCCCCACCACCATATAACCCCCCCACTATCATACAACCCCCAACCCCTCCACCATACAACCCCCAACCCTGCTGCCATAGAACCCCATGGAAGGAACCACTTACTATGGAGAATTAGCGGGGACATCGCATAGCGACATCAAATATTCAGGCAGTTGTACAGACACTACAGAGGCTCTAATCTAGAGAGCCTGGTTAAATTGTGCTTTAAAAGCTTTTTTTTTTTTACTCACTAAATGGTTAAAATGAGTGAGAAAGATATATAATTGGGGGCAACATATACCATCGTCCTAAATTGACATGGTGAATTATTTTGCTGTTTGACATTTATTTGATATATGGTCCTAATGTTTGCCGTTTCTGGTACTACCTTACACAAGCTTGCATTTTCATCACATGAATTGAGTTGAATTACACATCCTTTTAACCCCGGATTGGTGATGTTAAAGTAACTGCCCAGTGAAAATATCACTTTTAAAAAGTTCATATTCTGTTAACCTCTTACCCTTGTGGAAATTGGCCTACATGAATTGGACCAAAATGTAAATGTTTCTAGCAGAAGAACTATAAAAAAGCGTAACCATGGTAGCAACTGAAAGAGAACACGTTTAGAGATTATGGGAAATGATCAGACCAAAAGGTGAGTGCACAACAGTTCACCTGACACAAGACTGAATCCAAAACATTAACACTGTTGATTTTATGTGCATTTTACATTTACTGTACTTTCTTACATAATTTTGTCAATAATTAAATCTGAAAATAATCTAGATACATTCAGTAACATAAGGAGAATATTCATTGACATTTTGGAGTAGGTGCAAGATAAGAAACAATGATTACAAGGGTTTGAGTGAGAGGACTAACTGGTGTCTCCAAGTGGACAAACCTCTCCAATGTCTGCACAGTTTCTAAGTTATTTCAATAATTTTTTATGAATCAAGGAAATGGCCTTCAAACTATAAGGTGCTTTTATGAACTCTCCTAGCTGTGATATTGAGGAACTGAAGCAAGCACACTTGTAGTTTTTAGTTTTGGAACACAGCCCTGCGTCACCACCATCACACAATTACTGTTGTTGTTTAAGCAATCCTATAACGTTTCATTATGCATTGTAATATGGGTCAAGTGGGCATCATTTGAAAGCTCATTCTATTGCCAACATGACTAGCTAAATTATAAAATACGAATTTACCATGTTACGCTTTCAAAACACACTTCAGAGAAACAGATTGTAATTTCCGTGTCCCATAGAAGTGATTCAAGTGCTTTATTCCGCGGCAAATTTTCTTCACAATATGAAAAACTTATTCTGTTCAGGACAATGATGCCATGTCAAACCTTGTAACAGTGGATCAAACATAACGTTGATACTCTTTAGGAGCTTATCAATAACAAAATGTGTCATTATCAACTCGTATCCGGGATGACAGGGGCTACCAAAATAACGTTCTTGGCTCACCCTATACGGGTATTTGTGGCCAAAGCAAACATTTGAAGTAGAAAAAAAAACACTTCAAACACCCCACCTCAAACTTATCTCTCAAACAGACCGTTTCAAAAATACTTTTCAATTTCCTCACAGAGTATGATGTCATATTAGCAGTCTACTCATACGTGGTTGTGCCAATATATCCTCCAAACACTGGCTTCGAGGGCATTATCACTTTAATACAAAGGGTTAACAACATATTCAAATAATATTGACATATTTTCATTAAAAAAGTTATTTTGTTGAATGTATTCATACTATTTAATCCTTCCACAAGATATAGTCATGACACAACTCTAGTGTTGCTACCACAAGATATAGTCCCGACACAACTCTAGTGTTGCTACCACAAGATATAGTCCCGACACAACTCTAGTGTTGCTACCACAAGATATAGTCATGACACAACTCTAGTGTTGCTACCACAAGATATAGTCCCGACACAACTCTAGTGTTGCTACCACAAGATATAGTCCTGACACAACTCTAGTGTTGCTACCACAAGATATAGTCCCGACACAACTCTAGTGTTGCTACCACAAGATATAGTCCTGACACAACTCTAGTGTTGCTACCACAAGATATAGTCCCGACACAACTCTAGTGTTGCTACCACAAGATATAGTCCTGACACAACTCTAGTGTTGCTACCACAAGATATAGTCCCGACACAACTCTAGTGTTGCTACCACAAGATATAGTCCCGACACAACTCTAGTGTTGCTACCACAAGATATACAGTGAGGGAAAAAAGTATTTGATCCCCTGCTGATTTTGTTCGTTTGCCCACTGACATTGAAATGATCAGTCTGTAATTTTAATGGTAGGTTTATTTGAACAGTGAGAGACAGAATATCAACAAAAAAATCCAGAAAAACGCATGTCAAAAATTTTATAAATTGATTTGCATTTTAATGAGGGAAATAAGTATTTGACCCCTCTGCAAAACATGACTTAGTACTTGGTGGCAAAACCCTTGTTGGCTATCACAGAGGTCAGACGTTTCTTGTAGTTGGCCACCAGGTTTGCACACATCTCAGGAGGGATTTTGTCCCACTCCTCTTTGCAGATCTTCTTCAAGTCATTAAGGTTTCGAGGCTGACGTTTGGCAACTCGAACCTTCAGCTCCCTCCACAGATTTTCTATGGGATTAAGGTCTGGAGACTGGCTAGGCCACTCCAGGACCTTAATGTGCTTTTTCTTGAGCCACTCCTTTGTTGCCTTGGCCGTGTGTTTTGGGTCATTGTCATGCTGGAATACCCATCCACGACCCATTTTCAATACCCTGGCTGAGGGAAGGAGGTTTTCACCCAAGATTTGACGGCACATGGCCCCGTCCATCGTCCCTTTGATGCGGTGAAGTTGTCCTGTCCCCTTAGCAGAAAAACACCCCCAAAGCATAATGTTTCCACCTCCATGTTTGACGGTGGGGATGGTTTCTTGGGGTCATAGGCAGCATTCCTCCTCCTCCAAACACGGCAAGTTGAGTTGATGCCAAAGAACTCAATTTTGGTCTCGTCTGACCACAACACGTTCACCCAGTTGTCCTCTGAATCATTCAGATGTTCATTGGCAAACTTCAGACGGGCATGTATATGTGCTTTCTTGAGCAGGGGACCTTGCGGGCGCTGCAGGATTTCAGTCCTTCACGGCGTAGTGTGTTACCAATTGTTTTCTTGGTGACTATGGTCCCAGCTGCCTTGAGATCATTGACAAGATCCTCCTGTGTAGTTCTGGGCTGATTCCTCACCATTCGCATGATCATTGCAACTCCATGAGGTGAGATCTTGCATGGAGCCCTAGGCCAAGGGAGTTTGACAATTATTTTGTGTTTCTTCCATTTGCGAATAATCGCACCAACTGTTGTCACCTTCTCACCAAGCTGCTTGGCAATGGTCTTGTAGCCCATTCCAGCCTTGTGTAGATCTACAATCTTGTCCCTGACATCCTTGGAGAGCTCTTTGGTCTTGGCCATGGTGGAGAGTTTGGAATCTGATTGATTGATTGCTTCTGTGGACAGGTGTCTTTTATACAGGTAAGAAACTGAGATTAGTAGCACTCCCTTTAAGAGTGTGCTCCTAATCTCAGCTCGTTACCTGTATGAAAGACACCTGGGAGCCAGAAATCTTTCTGATTGAGAGGGGGTCAAATACTTATTTCCCTCATTAAAATGCAAATCAATTTATAACATTTTTGACATGCGTTTTTCTGGATATTTTTGTTGTTATTCTGTCTCTCACTGTTCAAATAAACCTACCATTAAAATTATAGACTGATAATTTCTTTGTCAGTAGGCAAACGTACAAAATCAGCAGGGGATCAAATACTTTTTTCCCTCACTGTAGTCCTGACACAACTCTAGTGTTGCTACCACAAGATATAGTCCTGACACAACTCTAGTGTTGCTACCCAAGATATAGTCCTGACACAACTCTAGTGTTGCTACCACAAGATATAGTCCCGACACAACTCTAGTGTTGCTACCACAAGATATAGTCCCGACACAACTCTAGTGTTGCTACCACAAGATATAGTCCCGACACAACTCTAGTGTTGCTACCACAAGATATAGTCCTGACACAACTCTAGTGTTGCTACCACAAGATATAGTCCCGACACAACTCTAGTGTTTCTACCACAAGATATAGTCCCGACACAACTCTAGTGTTGCTACCACAAGATATAGTCCCGACACAACTCTAGTGTTGCTACCACAAGATATAGTCCCGACACAACTCTAGTGTTGCTACCACAAGATATAGTCCCGACACAACTCTAGTGTTGCTACCACAAGATATAGTCCCGACACAACTCTAGTGTTGCTACCACAAGATATAGTCCCGACACAACTCTAGTGTTGCTACCACAAGATATAGTCCCGACACAACTCTAGTGTTGCTACCACAAGATATAGTCCCGACACAACTCTAGTGTTGCTACCACAAGATATAGTCCCGACACAACTCTAGTGTTGCTACCACAAGATATAGTCCCGACACAACTCTAGTGTTGCTACCACAAGATATAGTCCCGACACAACTCTAGTGTTGCTACCACAAGATATAGTCCCGACACAACTCTAGTGTTGCTACCACAAGATATAGTCCCGACACAACTCTAGTGTTGCTACCACAAGATATAGTCCCGACACAACTCTAGTGTTGCCACCACAAGATATAGTCCCGACACAACTCTAGTGTTGCTACCACAATATATAGTCCCGACACAACTCTAGTGTTGCTACCACAAGATATAGTCCCGACACAACTCTAGTGTTGCTACCACAAGATATAGTCCCGACACAACTCTAGTGTTGCTACCACAAGATATAGTCCCGACACAACTCTAGTGTTGCTACCACAAGATATAGTCCCGACACAACTCTAGTGTTGCTACCACAAGATATAGTCCTGACACAACTCTAGTGTTGCTACCACAAGATATAGTCCCGACACAACTCTAGTGTTGCTACCAAAGATATAGTCCTGACACAACTCTAGTGTTGCTAACACAAGATATAGTCCCGACACAACTCTAGTGTTGCTACCACAAGATATAGTCCCGACACAACTCTAGTGTTGCTACCACAAGATATAGTCCCGACACAACTCTAGTGTTGCTACCACAAGATATAGTCCCAACACAACTCTAGTGTTGCTACCACAAGATATAGTCCCGACACAACTCTAGTGTTGCTACCACAAGATATAGTCCCGACACAACTCTAGTGTTGCTACCCAAGATATAGTCCCGACACAACTCTAGTGTTGCTACCACAAGATATAGTCCCGACACAACTCTATTGTTGCTACCACAAGATATAGTCCTGACACAACTCTAGTGTTGCTACCACAAGATATAGTCCTGACACAACTCTAGTGTTGCTACCACAAGATATAGTCCCGACACAACTCTATTGTTGCTACCACAAGATATAGTCCTGACACAACTCTAGTGTTGCTACCACAAGATATAGTCCTGACACAACTCTAGTGTTGCTACCACAAGATATAGTCCCGACACAACTCTAGTGTTGCTACCACAAGATATAGTCCCGACACAACTCTAGCGTTGCTACCACAAAATATAGTCCCGACACAACTCTAGTGTTGCTACCACAAGATATAGTCCTGACACAACTCTAGTGTTGCTACCACAAGATATAGTCCCGACACAACTCTATTGTTGCTACCACAAGATATAGTCCTGACACAACTCTAGTGTTGCTACCACAAGATATAGTCCTGACACAACTCTAGTGTTGCTACCACAAGATATAGTCCCGACACAACTCTAGTGTTGCTGCCACAAGATATAGTCCCGACACAACTCTAGTGTTGCTACCACAAGATATAGTCCCAACACAACTCTAGTGTTGCTACCACAAGATATAGTCCCGACACAACTCTAGTGTTGCTACCACAAGATATAGTCCTGACACAACTCTAGTGTTGCTACCACAAGATATAGTCCCGACACAACTCTAGTGTTGCTACCACAAGATATAGTCCTGACACAACTCTAGTGTTGCTACCACAAGATATAGTCCCGACACAACTCTAGTGGTGCTACCACAAGATATAGTCCCGACACAACTCTAGTGTTGCTACCACAAGATATAGTCCCGACACAACTCTAGTGTTGCTACCACAAGATATAGTCCTGACACAACTCTAGTGTTGCTACCACAAGATATAGTCCCGACACAACTCTAGTGTTGCTACCACAAGATATAGTCCCGACACAACTCTAGTGTTGCTGCCACAAGATATAGTCCCGGCACAACTCTAGTGTTGCTACCACAAGATATAGTCCCGACACAACTCTAGTGTTGCTACCACAAGATATAGTCCCGACACAACTCTAGTGTTGCTACCACAAGATATAGTCCTGACACAACTCTAGTGTTGCTACCACAAGATATAGTCCCGACACAACTCTAGTGGTGCTACCACAAGATATAGTCCCGACACAACTCTAGTGTTGCTACCACAAGATATAGTCCCGACACAACTCTAGTGTTGCTACCACAAGATATAGTCCCGACACAACTCTAGTGTTGCTACCACAAGATATAGTCCCGACACAACTCTAGTGTTGCTACCACAAGATAAAGTCCCGACACAACTCTAGTGTTGCTACCACAAGATATAGTCCCGACACAACTCTAGTGTTGCTACACAAGATATAGTCCCGACACAACTCTAGTGTTGCCACCTCAAGATATAGTCCCGACACAACTCTAGTGTTGCTACCACAAGATATAGTCCTGACACAACTCTAGTGTTGCTACCACAAGATATAGTCCCGACACAACTCTAGTGTTGCTACCCAAGATATAGTCCCGACACAACTCTAGTGTTGCTACCACAAGATATAGTCCCGACACAACTCTAGTGTTGCTACCCAAGATATAGTCCCGACACAACTCTAGTGTTGCTACCACAAGATATAGTCCCGACACAACTCTAGTGTTGCTACCCAAGCCGGCTGGTCGTTCGTTCTATGGGTTTGGTTGCCAGAACCAGTCGTTCAGTCTTTTTGTTCTGTATCTATGGCAACCCAGTCGTTCTTTATAAACATTCCATTGCCATACAGGCTGGCAACATTCTTATCCCCTGCTTGCTAGCTAGCCAACTATCGCTAACTTACAGTCACGTCAAACAGTGCAGACAGAATAACAACAGTAACTGCATTTGTTTAAGTTGTTTTCTAGCGACATTTATTTGTACACATCCATAACAATGAGCTAATGAGGCGTGATTTCACCTGGCATAAAACATGTGCTTTTTCATTAGGACACTGTTGTTCAGAGTAGCTAGCCAACAACACAGCTAACACAACAACTTCAAACTGAAGCTGGAAAGACTGCAAACTACCTGCACTTTGTTTTGTTTGACATTTTTTCAATTGACATTCCTTTGTATATTAAATCCATAAAAATTATGCTAGCTGATTTATGATTTTGACTGGCTGAGAAATGCTGCCTGCCTCTTTCTCTCGTCAAAACTCCCAACCCCATCACGTTCATTACTATGAGACATTTTGAGATGTGAATTTTAAAATTGACACAAGGTTGCAAATGTCAGAGAGACAGACAGCAAAGGTTTATACAAATCTCCTCTGTTGAAAACTAAATGTTAGTCTAAAAGAAATGTGAGATAATGTCTATATGCTTTTATTAGTCGAGATCAAGTTTATAAATTGCCTGGCTGGGCTGATGAGACAGTGGATTGCAGCAGTCAGATGGAACAGAGTAAATAGGCATTTTAACATCATACATTTATCTGTGGTAACTTGTGGAATACCACCCGTTCTATAATCATGAATATTGTTTATGAACGGTTTACGCCCACATCATTCTGTTGTTGGGATACGCCCACACCATTCAAACACAGAAAACCTGCTTTTTCACATACTTAATTACCATTATTTGCAAAGAAAACAATTTCACTAATATTGTAAGTAATTAAAGGTCATATTTAATATAAATCTTTAAACACAAGTTTATATTCATCAAGATAAGTACAAATCGATTGCTTTACACAGATTAATATCTTTGGTTTGGTATCGTTGCTTTTATCATACCCCGCCTGTCCATCGCAGGACTATAGAATGCATTTTCAAACTGAAATTATAACTTGGCGCACTCTCTGTATAAAAAAAAAGTCACAAGCCACAATCAAATTAACAGATTTGACAGTCAAACTATCACTGAAAGACAACCCCCGAATGAAATGAAATACAAACATAGTCACTACCTGTGACGTTATGATTGGTAGAAACGATCCTGTCAAAGAAGCCGGTTCCCAGGCCGTCACTGAAAATAAGAATGTGACTTGCCTAGTTAAATAAAGGTAAAATATATATATATTTTTTTTTCCTTTTTCGTATTGGCCACCTACCTTAAAACACTGTGACACAAGGAGATGAGTTGATAAATGGCTTCGACAGGTTGTCATCTATTGACAGATATATAGTGTATATTATATTATATATATGTTCATTGTGGTAAGGCTTTTCTTTAGAAGAGGTCCAACGGGTCGTCGCCACGGTTATCGTCCCAGTTCAATTGATTTCTATACAATATCGATGTGAACGATTCCTTTGCGTGCGCTTATTGATGACAGTAAAACAAGCTAATCAATTACAGTTTAGAGCGGCCGCTTGTCAAATGTTGGTGTGTGTGTGCAAATGTAGGTACAAATTTAGCAAAATATAAGTCATTTGAGCACAAGTGTCACAACCTATTTCAGCATATTGATTATGAATTTGGACATTTAAAACCGGTTTTGACACTGGGTTATAAATCAAAAATCGATCACGACAGGAAACAGCAACAGTATCATTTATGTTTTAGGAATATAAAATATACTTTTAACATTCATTTTCAACAGGATTCTACTTAATCACGTAAAAACTACTGAATGAGTCGAAAAACATTGCTTTGATTTGCTTCTACACCTGCATTGCTTGCTGTTTTGTGGTTTTAGGCTGGGTTTCTCTACAGCACTTTGTGACATCAGCTGATGTAAGAAGGGCTATATAAATACATTTGATTTGATTTGATTTGATGATTTATTGACTTTGGTAACATAACTGAAATCATGAAAATATGTTTGTTTCGCCTAATGATATTTATAGCAGAACATGTTTTGTCTTTTGTAACACGAACACACCCCCACCGATTCTTTGTTGATAAATGTATCTCCACTCAAGCTGGGCGGTGCTTGTGCGATGTCCACATTCATAATCTGGATGGTTCAAGCCCTCAATGCTGATTGGCTGACAACCGTGGTATATCAGACCGTATACCACGGCTATGACAAAACATTTATTTTTACTGCTCCAATTACATTTTTAACCAGTTTATAATAGAAATAAGGCACCTCGGGGGTTTTGTGGTATATGGCCAATTTACCAGGGCGAAAGGCTGTATCCAGGCACTCTGCGTTGCGTCGTGCGTAAGAACAGCCCTTAGTCATTGTATACAGTGGGGAGAACAAGTATTTGATACACTGCCGATTTTGCAGGTTTTCCTACTTACAAAGCATGTAGAGGTCTGTAATTTTTATCATAGGTACACTTCAACTGTGAGAGACGGAATCTAAAACAAAAATCCAGAAAATCACATTGTATGATTTTTAAGTAATTAATTAGCATTTTATTGCATGACATAAGTATTTGATCACCTACCAACCAGTAAGAATTCCGGCTCTCACAGACCTGTTAGTTTTACTTTAAGAAGCCCTCCTGCTCTCCACTCATTACCTGTATTAACTGCACCTGTTTGAACTCGTTACCTGTATAAAAGACACCTGTCCACACACTCAATCAAACATACTCCAACCTCTCCATGGCCAAGACCAGAGAGCTGTGTAAGGACATCAGGGATAAAATTGTAGACCTGCACAAGGCTGGGATGGGCTACAGGACAATAGGCAAGCAGCTTGGTAAGAAGGCAACAACTGTTGGCGCAATTATTAGAAAATGGAAGAAGTTCAAGATGACGGTCAATCACCCTCGGTCTGGGGCTCCATGCAAGATCTCACCTCGTGGGGCATCAATGATCATGAGGAATGTGAGGGATCAGCCCAGAACTACACGGCAGGACCTGGTCAATGACCTGAAGAGAGCTGGGACCACAGTCTCAAAGAAAACCATTAGTAACACACTACGCCGTCATGGATTAAAATCCTGCAGCGCACGCAAGGTCCCCCTGCTCAAGCCAGCGCATGTCCAGGCCCGTCTGAAGTTTGCCAATGACCATCTGGATGATTCAGAGGAGGAATGGGAGAAGGTCATGTGGTCTGATGAGACAAAAATAGAGCTTTTTGGTCTAAACTCCACTCGCCGTGTTTGGAGGAAGAAGAAGGATGAGTACAACCCCAAGAACACCATCCCAACCGTGAAGCATGGAGGTGGAAACATCATTCTTTGGGGATGCCTTTCTGCAATGGGGACAGGACGACTGCACCGTATTGAGGGGAGGATGGATGGGGCCATGTATTGCGAGATCTTGGCCAACAACCTCCTTCCCTCAGTAAGAGCATTGAAGATGGGTCGTGGCTGGGTCTTCCAGCATGACAACGACCCAAAACACACAGCCAGGGCAACTAAGTAGTGGCTCCGTAAGAAGCATCTCAAGGTCCTGGAGTGGCCTAGCCAGTCTCCAGACCTGAACCCAATAGAAAATCTTTGGAGGGAGCTGAAAGTCCGTATTGCCCAGCGACAGCCCCGAAACCTGAAGGATCTGGAGAAGTTCTGTATGGAGGAGTGGGCCAAAATCCCTGCTGCAGTGTGTGCAAACCTGGTCAAGAACTACAGGAAACGTATGATCTCTGTAATTGCAAACAAAGGTTTCTGTACCAAATATTAAGTTCTGCTTTTCTGATGTATCAAATACTTATGTCATGCAATAAAATGCAAATTAATTACTTAAAAATCATACAATGTGATTTTCTGGATTTTTGTTTTAGATTCCGTCTCTCACAGTTGAAGTGTACCTATGATAAAAATTACAAACCTCTACATGCTTTGTAAGTAGGAAAACCTGCATAATCGGCAGTGTATCAAATACTTGTTCTCCCCACTGTATCTCTCCCGGGACAGAGCTAACAGCGAACATAAGGAGAGACGAGACAAAACTAGTCAGTTATAGAATATTGAGTTGAACGCAAGGCGTTAGGACTCACAGTTTATACCTTTTCTCCGTGGTAAAATGTATTAACCTGACGTGATGAAACTTTGAAACTAAGTTGCAAGCTACTTTTGTACCGAATGTCTCATCAAACACATTACAGACACTAACTCTTGCTATGCTGCCATATCTGATTTGACATAAATATCAGCTAGATAGGCTAGCCAGCTGCAGCTATCCCCCAAGCTATGCTAGCTAGCTGGCTTCTGTCAGCTTGGCTAAACACAAGGTCAGCTTCAGGAAACTTTAAAACTTCTCTCCATAGCAAAGCTAGTTAAGCTTTACCTCGCTGTAATGGTTGCTGGATCGAATCGCCGAGCTGACATGGAAAAATTTGTCATTCTACCCCTGAGCAAGGCAGTTAACCTATTGTTTCCCGGGCGCTGAAGATGTGGATGTTGATTAAGGCAGCCCCCCCGCACCTCTCTGATTCAGAGGGGTTGGGTTAAATGTGGAAGACACATTTCAGTTGAAGGCATTCAGTTGTACAACTGACTAGGTATCCCCCTTTCCCTTTCCCTTACTGGCCTTGTTTGTTGCGATTGAATGGCAAAGATGCACCCAAGAAACACCCACATTAAACCACAGCCCCAAGACATCTCTTGTTTGACTTCAGTCATGGCCGCTAGCATTTCTTATTGAGCAAGTTAAATTAACCAATCAGGAAGTTCGGCCCCCCTTTAAAAAGTGGGCACAAGTTTTTGAATAACGTTGAGACGTTTATTTCACTAGTATTTCAATATCGTGTTTTATGTTTTATTTTATTTCACCTTTATTTAACCAGGTAGGCTAGTTGAGAACAAGTTCTCATTTACAACTGCAACCTGGCCAAGATAAAGCAAAGCAGTTCGACACATACAACAACACAGAGTTACACATGGAGTAAACAAAACATACAGTCAATAATACAGTAGAACAAAGAAAACAAAAAGTCTATATACAGTGAGTGCACATGAGGAAAGATAAGGGAGGTAAAGGCAATAAATAGGCCATGGTGGCAAAGTAATGGTTGTATTTGCCAAATATATTCTGCAGCTTTCCACCTTCCACCACCTCAATGTCCCTGGAACATTGTGTTGACGTTCCTTTTCCTCCAGTCAATACAAATACATGAAGAGAAACATGAATAATACTGTATACTGGAGAATCCTGAAGGAAAACTGGAGCTTCCTGAAGGCTATCCCTTGTCTATCGCTTGTGGTTTATTCACAGGAACAAGTGGGACCCACCTGCCTCAGGCCCTGAATTACGGACAGGAATGTGAAGGAACAATATGTGTGTTTTAGCTGAGAGATTTTCATCTAGTGCAGATCCCCTGCCAACACACACTGCCGTGTCTCTCTCTCTCTCTGACACACAGTAACAATCAAAAGTTTGCCGTGTCTCTCTCCCCTCAGTCTCTCTGACACACAGTACCAGTCCAAAGTTTGGACACACCTGTACTCATTCCAGGGTTTTTAGTTTTTAGGTGATGGAGGAGGATGAATGGCACGACAATGGGCCTTATGGATCTAATCACGGTATCTCTGTGCATTCAAATTGACATAGATAAAATACAATTGTGTTTGTTGTCCATAGCATATGCATGCCCATATCATAACCCCACCGCCTCTGATCACAACGTTGGCATCTGCAAACCACTCGCCCGCATGACACGGTACACGTGGTCTGGGGTTGTGAGGAGGGTTGAACGTACTGCCAAATTCTCTGGCAACAGCGCTGGTGAACATTCCTGCAGTCAGTATGCCAATTGCACACTTCCTCAGTACTTGAGACATCTGTGGCATTGTGTTGTGTGACAAAACTGCACATTTTAGAGTAGCCTTTTATTGTCCCCCAGCACAAGGTTCACATGTGTAATGTGCATGCTGTTTAATCAGCTTCTTGATATGCCACACCTGTCAGGTGGATGGAATATTTTGGCAAAAGGAGAAATGCTCACTAACAGGGATGTAAACAACATTGTGCCCAAAACCTTTGAGACAATAGTATATAATTTTTTTATTCAGATCATTAAACACTTTACATGTTGAATTTATATTTGTGTTCAGTATACTTATAAAACTAAAGGCATTGTATTTGGTACAAATTTGGTACAAATCATTCACTAAACCCTATACCTCAACTAAATCTTGTAATGAATAATGTGGAACTTGAGCAATTTGAGGAGACTAAACTTATTGGTGTAACCTTTGATTGTAAACTGTAACGGTCAAAACATATTGATATAACAGTAGCTATGATGGGGAGAAGTCTGTCCATAATAAAGCACTGCTCTGATTTCTTGACATTGCTATCAACAGAACAAGTCCTACAGGCCCCAGTTTTATCCCACCTGGACTACTGCCCAGTCATGTGGTCAAGTGCCACAAAGAGGGACATAGGCACATTACAGTTGGGCCAGAACAGAGTAGCACGGCTGGCCCTTAAATGTACACAGAGAGCTAACTTCAATAACATGCATGTCAATCTCTCCTGGTTCAGCGGAGGAGAGATGGACTGCATCACCTCTTGTATTTGTGAGCGGTATTGACATGTTAAACGTACCAAGCTGTCTGTCCGAATGACTAGCACACAGCTCAGACACCCATCCATACCAGACAAGACATGCCACCAGAGGTCTCTTCACAATTCCCAAGTCCAGAACAGACTGGGAGGCTTACAGTGCTACATAGAGCCATGACTACATGGAACTCTATTCCACATCAGGTAACGGATGCAAGCAGTAGAATAAGACTAAACTTTGGTTTTAGAAGTTGTGGGGGCCTAATTCTTATTTAGCCTCTCGGAGACGTCCACATGGACCTAAAAACACACCGTTGTCTCATTTTGTGTCTCATGATATAACTGACAATAATGCAATTTCAGAATGTGGGGGACCCCCCCGTCCTCAGTGAAAGTTGCGCCCCTGTATAAAACACAAAGCTACACCTTATGAAAGAGCACGGACTGTGTTGAGATCCACACACATATGCTGCTATGCACACATGTACAAACAGCATTAGAATATTGTAATATTGTTGTATTATGAATTTGTATTATAGATACAGTATGTTGTGGTAGAGTAGTGTGTAGTATTGTGTAGTAGTGTGTTGTATTGTAGATGCAGTATGTTGTAGTAGAGTATTGTGTAGTATTGTGTAGTATTGTAGATACAGTATGTTGTGGTAGAGTAGTGTGTAGTATTGTGTTGTTTTGTAGATGCAGTATGTTGTGGTAGAGTATTGTGTAGTATTGTGTTGTATTGTAGATGTAATATGTTGTGGTATTGTAGATACAGTATGTTGTGGTCGAGTATTGTGTAGCATTGTGTAGTAGTGTGGTGTATTGTAGATACAGTATGTTGTGGTAGTGTACTGTGTAGTATTGTGTAGTATTGTAGATGCAGTATGCTGTGGTGGAGTATTGTGTAGTATTATAGATGCAGTATGTTGTGGTGGGGTAGTGTGTATTTTTGTAGATGCAGTATGTTGTGGTAGTGTACTGTGTAGTATTGTGTAGTATTGTAGATGCAGTATGTTGTGGTAGAGCAGTGTGTAGTATTGTAGATGCAGTATGTTGTGGTAGAGTAGTGTGTAGTATTGTGTTGTATTGTAGATGCAGTATGTTGTGGTAGTGTACTACATAGTATTGTGTAGTATTGTAGATACAGTATGGTGTGGTAGAGTAGTGTGTAGGATTGTGTAATATTGTGTTGTATTGTAGATGCAGTATGTTGTGGTAGTGTAGTGTGTAGTATTGTAGATACAGTATGTTATGAAAGAGTAGTGTGTAGTATTGTGTAGTGTTGTATTGTAGATGCAGTATGTTGTGGTAGTGTACTGTGTAGTAGTGTGTAGTATTGTAGATACAGTATGTTGTGTTCGAGTATTGTGTAGTATTGTAGATACAGTATGTTGTGGTAGAGTAGTGTGTAGTATTGTGGTGTATTGTAGATGTAGTATGTTGTGGTAGTGTACTGTGTATTATTGTAGATGCAGTATGTTGTGTGTAGTAGTGTGTAGTATTGTAGATACAGTATGTTGTGGTAGAGTACTGTGTAGTATTGTAGATACAGTATGTTGTGGTAGAGTAGTGTGTAGTATTGTAGATACAGTTTTTTGTGGTAGAATAGTGTGTAGTATTGTAGATACAGTATGTTGTGGTAGAATAGTGTGTAGTATTGTAGATACAGTATGTTGTGGTAGAATAGTGTGTAGTATTGTAGATACAGTATGTTGTAGTAGAGTATTGTGTAGTAGTGTGTAGTATTGTAGATACAGTATGTTGTGGTAGAGTAGTGTGTAGTATTGTAGATACAGTATGTTGTGGTAGAATAGTGTGTAGTAGTGTGTAGTATTGTGTAGTATTGTAGATACAGTATGTTGTGGTAGAGTAGTGTGTAGTGGTGTGCAGTATTGTAGATACAGTATGTTGTGGTAGAGTAGTGTATAGTATTGTGAAGTATTGTGGATACAGTATACTGTGGTAGCGTAGTGTGTAGTATTGTGTAGTATTATATATACAGTATGTTGTGGTAGAGTTGTGTGTAGTATTGTAGATACAGTATGATGTGGTAGAGTAGTGTGTAGTATTGTGTAGTATTATAGATACAGTATGTTGTGGTAGAGTAGTGTGTAGTATTGTGTAGTATTGTAGATACAGTATGTTGTGGTATAGTAGTGTGTAGTAGTGTGTGGTATTATAGATACAGTATGTTGTGGTAGAGTAGTGTGTAGTACTGTGTAGTAGTGTGTTGTATTGTAGATGCAGTATGTTGTAGTAGAGTATTGTGTAGTATTGTGTAGTATTGTAGATACAGTATGTTGTGGTAGAGTAGTGTGTAGTATTGTGTTGTTTTGTAGATGCAGTATGTTGTGGTAGAGTATTGTGTAGTATTGTGTTGTATTGTAGATGTAATATGTTGTGGTATTGTAGATACAGTATGTTGTGGTCGAGTATTGTGTAGCATTGTGTAGTAGTGTGGTGTATTGTAGATACAGTATGTTGTGGTAGTGTACTGTGTAGTATTGTGTAGTATTGTAGATGCAGTATGTTGTGGTGGAGTATTGTGTAGTATTATAGATGCAGTATGTTGTGGTGGGGTAGTGTGTATTTTTGTAGATGCAGTATGTTGTGGTAGTGTACTGTGTAGTATTGTGTAGTATTGTAGATGCAGTATGTTGTGGTAGAGCAGTGTGTAGTATTGTAGATGCAGTATGTTGTGGTAGAGTAGTGTGTAGTATTGTGTTGTATTGTAGATGCAGTATGTTGTGGTAGTGTACTACATAGTATTGTGTAGTATTGTAGATACAGTATGGTGTGGTAGAGTAGTGTGTAGGATTGTGTAATATTGTGTTGTATTGTAGATGCAGTATGTTGTGGTAGTGTAGTGTGTAGTATTGTAGATACAGTATGTTATGAAAGAGTAGTGTGTAGTATTGTGTAGTGTTGTATTGTAGATGCAGTATGTTGTGGTAGTGTACTGTGTAGTAGTGTGTAGTATTGTAGATACAGTATGTTGTGTTCGAGTATTGTGTAGTATTGTAGATACAGTATGTTGTGGTAGAGTAGTGTGTAGTATTGTGGTGTATTGTAGATGTAGTATGTTGTGGTAGTGTACTGTGTATTATTGTAGATGCAGTATGTTGTGTGTAGTAGTGTGTAGTATTGTAGATACAGTATGTTGTGGTAGAGTACTGTGTAGTATTGTAGATACAGTATGTTGTGGTAGAGTAGTGTGTAGTATTGTAGATACAGTTTTTTGTGGTAGAATAGTGTGTAGTATTGTAGATACAGTATGTTGTGGTAGAGTAGTGTGTAGTATTGTAGATACAGTTTTTTGTGGTAGAATAGTGTGTAGTATTGTAGATACAGTATGTTGTGGTAGAATAGTGTGTAGTATTGTAGATACAGTATGTTGTGGTAGAATAGTGTGTAGTATTGTAGATACAGTATGTTGTAGTAGAGTATTGTGTAGTAGTGTGTAGTATTGTAGATACAGTATGTTGTGGTAGAGTAGTGTGTAGTATTGTAGATACAGTATGTTGTGGTAGAATAGTGTGTAGTAGTGTGTAGTATTGTGTAGTATTGTAGATACAGTATGTTGTGGTAGAGTAGTGTGTAGTGGTGTGCAGTATTGTAGATACAGTATGTTGTGGTAGAGTAGTGTATAGTATTGTGAAGTATTGTGGATACAGTATACTGTGGTAGCGTAGTGTGTAGTATTGTGTAGTATTATATATACAGTATGTTGTGGTAGAGTTGTGTGTAGTATTGTAGATACAGTATGATGTGGTAGAGTAGTGTGTAGTATTGTGTAGTATTATAGATACAGTATGTTGTGGTAGAGTAGTGTGTAGTATTGTGTAGTATTGTAGATACAGTATGTTGTGGTATAGTAGTGTGTAGTAGTGTGTGGTATTATAGATACAGTATGTTGTGGTAGAGTAGTGTGTAGTACTGTGTAGTAGTGTGTTGTATTGTAGATGCAGTATGTTGTAGTAGAGTATTGTGTAGTATTGTGTAGTATTGTAGATACAGTATGTTGTGGTAGAGTAGTGTGTAGTATTGTGTTGTTTTGTAGATGCAGTATGTTGTGGTAGAGTATTGTGTAGTATTGTGTTGTATTGTAGATGTAATATGTTGTGGTATTGTAGATACAGTATGTTGTGGTCGAGTATTGTGTAGCATTGTGTAGTAGTGTGGTGTATTGTAGATACAGTATGTTGTGGTAGTGTACTGTGTAGTATTGTGTAGTATTGTAGATGCAGTATGTTGTGGTGGAGTATTGTGTAGTATTATAGATGCAGTATGTTGTGGTGGGGTAGTGTGTATTTTTGTAGATGCAGTATGTTGTGGTAGTGTACTGTGTAGTATTGTGTAGTATTGTAGATGCAGTATGTTGTGGTAGAGCAGTGTGTAGTATTGTAGATGCAGTATGTTGTGGTAGAGTAGTGTGTAGTATTGTGTTGTATTGTAGATGCAGTATGTTGTGGTAGTGTACTACATAGTATTGTGTAGTATTGTAGATACAGTATGGTGTGGTAGAGTAGTGTGTAGGATTGTGTAATATTGTGTTGTATTGTAGATGCAGTATGTTGTGGTAGTGTAGTGTGTAGTATTGTAGATACAGTATGTTATGAAAGAGTAGTGTGTAGTATTGTGTAGTGTTGTATTGTAGATGCAGTATGTTGTGGTAGTGTACTGTGTAGTAGTGTGTAGTATTGTAGATACAGTATGTTGTGTTCGAGTATTGTGTAGTATTGTAGATACAGTATGTTGTGGTAGAGTAGTGTGTAGTATTGTGGTGTATTGTAGATGTAGTATGTTGTGGTAGTGTACTGTGTATTATTGTAGATGCAGTATGTTGTGTGTAGTAGTGTGTAGTATTGTAGATACAGTATGTTGTGGTAGAGTACTGTGTAGTATTGTAGATACAGTATGTTGTGGTAGAGTAGTGTGTAGTATTGTAGATACAGTTTTTTGTGGTAGAATAGTGTGTAGTATTGTAGATACAGTATGTTGTGGTAGAATAGTGTGTAGTATTGTAGATACAGTATGTTGTGGTAGAATAGTGTGTAGTATTGTAGATACAGTATGTTGTAGTAGAGTATTGTGTAGTAGTGTGTAGTATTGTAGATACAGTATGTTGTGGTAGAGTAGTGTGTAGTATTGTAGATACAGTATGTTGTGGTAGAATAGTGTGTAGTAGTGTGTAGTATTGTGTAGTATTGTAGATACAGTATGTTGTGGTAGAGTAGTGTGTAGTGGTGTGCAGTATTGTAGATACAGTATGTTGTGGTAGAGTAGTGTATAGTATTGTGAAGTATTGTGGATACAGTATACTGTGGTAGCGTAGTGTGTAGTATTGTGTAGTATTATATATACAGTATGTTGTGGTAGAGTTGTGTGTAGTATTGTAGATACAGTATGATGTGGTAGAGTAGTGTGTAGTATTGTGTAGTATTATAGATACAGTATGTTGTGGTAGAGTAGTGTGTAGTATTGTGTAGTATTGTAGATACAGTATGTTGTGGTATAGTAGTGTGTAGTAGTGTGTGGTATTATAGATACAGTATGTTGTGGTAGAGTAGTGTGTAGTACTGTGTAGTAGTGTGTTGTATTGTAGATGCAGTATGTTGTAGTAGAGTATCGTGTAGTATTGTGTAGTATTGTAGATACAGTATGTTGTGGTAGAGTAGTGTGTAGTATTGTGTTGTTTTGTAGATGCAGTATGTTGTGGTAGAGTATTGTGTAGTATTGTGTTGTATTGTAGATGTAATATGTTGTGGTATTGTAGATACAGTATGTTGTGGTCGAGTATTGTGTAGCATTGTGTAGTAGTGTGGTGTATTGTAGATACAGTATGTTGTGGTAGTGTACTGTGTAGTATTGTGTAGTATTGTAGATGCAGTATGTTGTGGTGGAGTATTGTGTAGTATTATAGATGCAGTATGTTGTGGTGGGGTAGTGTGTATTTTTGTAGATGCAGTATGTTGTGGTAGTGTACTGTGTAGTATTGTGTAGTATTGTAGATGCAGTATGTTGTGGTAGAGCAGTGTGTAGTATTGTAGATGCAGTATGTTGTGGTAGAGTAGTGTGTAGTATTGTGTTGTATTGTAGATGCAGTATGTTGTGGTAGTGTACTACATAGTATTGTGTAGTATTGTAGATACAGTATGGTGTGGTAGAGTAGTGTGTAGGATTGTGTAATATTGTGTTGTATTGTAGATGCAGTATGTTGTGGTAGTGTAGTGTGTAGTATTGTAGATACAGTATGTTATGAAAGAGTAGTGTGTAGTATTGTGTAGTGTTGTATTGTAGATGCAGTATGTTGTGGTAGTGTACTGTGTAGTAGTGTGTAGTATTGTAGATACAGTATGTTGTGTTCGAGTATTGTGTAGTATTGTAGATACAGTATGTTGTGGTAGAGTAGTGTGTAGTATTGTGGTGTATTGTAGATGTAGTATGTTGTGGTAGTGTACTGTGTATTATTGTAGATGCAGTATGTTGTGTGTAGTAGTGTGTAGTATTGTAGATACAGTATGTTGTGGTAGAGTACTGTGTAGTATTGTAGATACAGTATGTTGTGGTAGAGTAGTGTGTAGTATTGTAGATACAGTTTTTTGTGGTAGAATAGTGTGTAGTATTGTAGATACAGTATGTTGTGGTAGAATAGTGTGTAGTATTGTAGATACAGTATGTTGTGGTAGAATAGTGTGTAGTATTGTAGATACAGTATGTTGTAGTAGAGTATTGTGTAGTAGTGTGTAGTATTGTAGATACAGTATGTTGTGGTAGAGTAGTGTGTAGTATTGTAGATACAGTATGTTGTGGTAGAATAGTGTGTAGTAGTGTGTAGTATTGTGTAGTATTGTAGATACAGTATGTTGTGGTAGAGTAGTGTGTAGTGGTGTGCAGTATTGTAGATACAGTATGTTGTGGTAGAGTAGTGTATAGTATTGTGAAGTATTGTGGATACAGTATACTGTGGTAGCGTAGTGTGTAGTATTGTGTAGTATTATATATACAGTATGTTGTGGTAGAGTTGTGTGTAGTATTGTAGATACAGTATGATGTGGTAGAGTAGTGTGTAGTATTGTGTAGTATTATAGATACAGTATGTTGTGGTAGAGTAGTGTGTAGTATTGTGTAGTATTGTAGATACAGTATGTTGTGGTATAGTAGTGTGTAGTAGTGTGTGGTATTATAGATACAGTATGTTGTGGTAGAGTAGTGTGTAGTACTGTGTAGTACTGTGTGGTATTGTGTAGTATTATGTATTATTGTGTAGTATTGTGTAGTACTGTGTAGTATTGTGCGGTATTGTGTAGTATCGCATAGTATTGTTTAGTGGTTTGTAGTATTGTGTATTATTGCATAGTACTGTGTAGTATTGCGTAGTATTGTGTGGTATTGTGTAGTGGTGTGTAGTATTGTGTAGTATTGTGTAGTATTGTGTTGTGGTATTGTGTAGCATTGTGTAGTATTGTGTAGTATTGCGTAGGATTGTGTAGTATTGTGCTGTTTTAGTTTGTATGCAACTGCCTTAATCTTGTTTGGACCCCAGGAAGAGTAGCTGCTGCCTTGTCAGTTGTCTATTGGGGATCCATAATAAATACAAACCTCTGATCCTGCCAACCAATCAAGGTGCTTTATCCTCTAAGATGTGGCTCTCGTTATTTCTCTCCTTCTATTTTTTCTTTTCTTTCTTCATCCCTGAGATGAAAGGAGAGAGAGAGAGAGAGAGAGAGAGAGAGAGAGAGAGAGAGAGAGAGAGAGAGAGAGAGAGAGAGAGAGAGAGAGAGAGAGAGAGAGAGAGAGAGAGAGAGAGAGAGAGAGAGAGAGAGAGAGAGAGAGAGAGAGAGAGAGAGAGAGAGAGAGAGAGATAGAGAGAGAGAGAGAGAGAGAGAGAGAGAGAGAGAGAGAGAGAGAGAGAGAGAGAGGTGGCCCTCATCTCAGCTGCTGGGTCACACTGAACAAGATGGATTATGATGGACTGACTGGTGAGTTTTAACAATAGCCTCAGTGGTGGTGTGATGCAATGATTACCCCTCCCCTCCTGTCCTACGACCCCCCCCCCCCCCTCCATTCACAACCCTTTTTTTGTCAGCTGAGGGGACATTGTCTTCCTCCAACCCTTTCCATGATGAGAGAGAAGAAAGAGAGGGGAGAGACAGGGAAGCGAGGGGAAGAGAGATAGGGGTGAGAGAGAGAGAGAGGGGGAGAGGGGGAGAGAGGGAAAGAGAGAAGAGAGAGAGAGACGAGAGAGAGAAGGAGGCGAGAGAGAGAGAGGGAGAGAGAGAGAGGGGGGAGAGAGGGAGAGAGAGAGGAGAAAAATAATGGGAAAGAGGGAGAGAAAAAGAGGGGGGAAGAGAGTGGGAGAGAGAGAGGGGAGAAAAAGAGAGGGGAGAGAGGGTGAGAGAGAGGGTGAGAGAGAGGAGAGAAAAAGAGGGGAAGAGTGAGGGAGAGAGAGGGGGTGAGAGAGGGGGTGAGAGAGAGGGGGAGAAACATAGAGGGAGAGAGAAGGGGGAGAGAGAAAGGGGAGAAAAAGAGAGGGAGCGAGGGGGAGAGAGAGGGGAGAAAAAGAGAGGGAGCGAGGGGGAGAGAGAGGAGAGAAAAAGAGAGGGAGCGAGAGAGTGTGAGAGAGAGGGGGAGAGAAAGGGTGAGAGAGAGTGGGAGAGAGGGAATTTAGGCTGCAGGCTAGGACTTGATGGTAATCTGCAACTTCTCTGTTGATCAGACCAGAGCCCGTCCTCTGTAACCTGCAGTGAGGGTAATGTATCTTGGCATGTATCCCAAACGGCATTCTTTTCCCTATATAGAACCCATTCGGAAAATATTCAGACCTTTTGACGTTTTCCCCAAAATGTTTACAGCCTTATGGATTAATGGATTAATCTACAAAGCAAAATACAGGTTTTTAGACATGTGATATTTTTGTTTTTTAGTTGTTTTTTGAATTTATTTGTCATATCACATTGCAATAAGTATTCAGATCCTTTACTCAGTACTTTGTTGAAGCACTTTTGGCATCGACTACAGCCTCGTGTCTTCTTGGGGTATGACACTACAAGCTTGGCTCACCTGTATATCTCAAGCTCTGTCAGGTTGGATGGGGAGCGACGCTGCACAACTATTTTCAGGTCTCTCCAGAGATCTCTCCCCCGCAGGGGGTCTCTCACCCCTCGCAGCTACTCGCCCAAGCCTCCCCAGCTTCTCCTTCACTCAAATCCAGATAGCAGATGTTCTGAAAGAGCTGCAAAATCTGGACCTGTACAAATCAGCTGGGCTAGACAATCTGGACCCTTTCTTTCTAAAACTATCCACCGCCATTGTTGCAACCCCAAATGCCAGCCTGTTCAACCTCTCTTTCGTATCGTCTGAGATCCCGAAAGATTGGAAAGCTGCTGCGGTCATCCCCCTCTTCAAAGGGGGTGACAACCTAGACCCAAACTGTTATAGACCTGTATCCATCCTACCCTGCCTATCTAAAGTTTTCGAAAGCCAAGTTAATAAACAGATCACCGACCATCTCGAATCCCACCGTACCTTCTGTGCAATCCGGTTTCCGAGCAGGTCAAAACAAATCAAATCAAATCAAATCAAATGTTATTAGTCACATACACATGGTTAGCAGATGTTAATGCGAGTGTAGCGAAATGCTTGTGCTTCTAGTTCCGACAATGCAGTAATAACCAACAAGTAATCTAACCTAACAATTCCACAACTACTACCTTATACACACACAAGTGTAAAGGGATAAAGAATATGTACATAAAGATATATGAATGAGTGGTGGTACAGAACGGCATAGGCAAGATGCAGTAGATGGTATAGAGTACAGTATATACATATGAGATGAGTACTGTAGGGTATGTAAACATAAAGTGGCATAGTTTAAAGTGGCTAGTGGTACATGTATTACATAAAGATGGCAAGATGCAGTAGATGATATAGAGTACAGTATATACATATGAGATGGGTAATGTAGGGTATGTAAACATTATATTAAGTGGCATTGTTTAAAGTGGCTAGTGGTACATTTTTACATAATTTCCATCAATTCCCATTTTTAAAGTGGCTGGAGTTGAGTCAGTATGTTGGCAGCGGCCGCTAAATGTTAGTGGTGGCTGTTTAACAGTCTGATGGCCTTGAGATAGAAGCTGTTTTTCAGTCTCTCGGTCCCTGCTTTGATGCACCTGTACTGACCTCGCCTTCTGGATGATACCGGGGTGAACAGGCAGTGGCTTGGGTGGTTGTTGTCCTTGATGATCTTTATGGCCTTCCTGTGACATCGGGTGGTGTAGGTGTCCTGGAGGGCAGGTAGTTTGCCCCCGGTGATGCGTTCTGTAGACCTCACTACCCTCTGGAGAGCCTTACGGTTGTGGGCGGAGCAGTTGCCGTACCAGGCGGTGATACAGCCCGACAGGATGCTCTCGATTGTGCATCTGTAGAAGTTTGTGAGTGCTTTTGGTGACAAGCCGAATTTCTTCAGCCTCCTGAGGTTGAAGAGGCGCTGCTGCGCCTTCTTCACGACGCTGTCTGTGTGGGTGGACCAATTCAGTTTGTCCGTGATGTGTACACCGAGGAACTTAAAACTTTCCACCTTCTCCACTACTGACCCGTCGATGTGGATAGGGGGGTGCTCCCTCTGCTGTTTCCTGAAGTCCACAATCATCTCCTTTGTTTTGTTGACGTTGAGTGTGAGGTTATTTTCCTGACACCACACTCCGAGGGCCCTCACCTCCTCCCTGTAGGCTGTCTCGTCGTTGTTGGTAATCAAGCCTACCACTGTAGTGCCATCCGCAAACTTGATGATTGAGTTGGAGGCGTGCATGGCCACGCAGTCGTGGGTGAACAGGGAGTACAGGAGAGGGCTCAGAACGCACCCTTGTGGGGCCCCAGTGTTGAGGATCAGCGGGGTGGAGATGTTGTTACCTACCCTCACCACCTGGGGGCGGCCCGTCAGGAAGTCCAGGACCCAGTTGCACAGGGCGGGGTCGAGACCCAGGGTCTCGAGCTTGATGACGAGTTTGGAGGGTACTATGGTGTTAAATGCTGAGCTGTAATCGATGAACAGCATTCTCACATGGGTATTCCTCTTGTCCAGATGGGTTAGGGCAGTGTGCAGTGTGGTTGCGATTGCGTCGTCTGTGGACCTATTGGGTCGGTAAGCAAATTGGAGTGGGTCTAGGGTGTCCGGTAGGGTGGAGGTGATATGGTCCTTGACTAGTCTCTCAAAGCACTTCATGATGACGGAAGTGAGTGCTACGGGGCGGTAGTCGTTTAGCTCAGTTACCTTTGCTTTCTTGGGAACAGGAACAATGGTGGCCCTCTTGAAGCATGTGGGAACAGCAGACTGGGATAAGGATTGATTGAATATGTCCGTAAACACACCAGCCAGCTGGTCTGAGCATGCTCTGAGGACGCGGCTGGGAATGCCGTCTGGGCCTGCAGCCTTGCGAGGGTTAACACGTTTAAATGTTTTACTCACCTCGGCTGCAGTGAAGGAGAGCCCGCAGGTTTTGGTAGGGGGCCGTGTCAGTGGCACTGTATTGTCCTCAAAGCGGGCAAAAAAGTTGTTTAGCCTGTCTGGGAGCAAGACATCCTGGTCCGTGACGGGGCTGGTTTTCTTTTTGTAATCCGTGATTGACTGTAGACCCTGCCACATACCTCTTATGTCTGAGCTGTTGAATTGCGGGTGCACCTCAGCCACGCTCAAGGTACTAAACGATATCATAACCGCAATCGATAAAAACAGTACTGTGCAGCTGTCTTCATCGACCTGGCCAAGGCTTTCGACCCTGTCAGTCACCGTATTCTTATCGGCAGACTCCATAGCCTTGGTTTTTTTAATGACTGCCTCGCCTGGTTCACCAACTACTTTGCAGACGGAGTTCAGTGTGTCAAATCTGAGGGCATGTTGTCCGGACCTCTGGCAGTCTCTATGGGGGTACCACAGTGTTCAATTCTCGGGCCGACTCTTTTCTCTGTATATATCAATGATGTCGCTCTTGCTGCGGGTGATTCCCTGATCCACCTCTACGCAGACGACACCATTCTGTATACTTCTGGCCCTTCCTTGGACACTGTGCTATCTAACCTCCAAACGAGCTCAATGCCATACAACTCTCCTTCCATGGCCTCCAACTGCTCTTAAACGCTAGTAAAACCAAATGCATGCTTTTCAACCGTTCGCTGCCCGCACGCGCCTGCCCGACTAGCATCACCAGCCTGGACGGTTCCGACCTAGAATATGTGGACATCTATAAGTACCTAGGTGTCTGGTTAGACTGTAAACTCTCCTTCCAGACTCACATCAAACATCTCCAATCCATAATCAAATCTAGAATCAGCTTCGGCTTTCTATTTCACAACAAAGCCTCCTTCACTCATGCTGTCAAACTTACCCTAGTAAAACTGACTATCCTACCGATCCTCGACTTCGGCGATGTCATCTACAAAATAGCTTCCAATACTCTACTCAGCAAATTGGATGCAGTCTATCACAGTGCCATCCGTTTTGTCACCAAATCCCCATATACGACCCACCACTGCGACCTGTATGCTCTAGTCGGCTAGCCCTCGCTGCATATCCGTCACCAAACCCACTGGCTCCAGGTCATCTATAAGTCTTTGCTAGGTAAAGCTCCGCCTTATCTCAGTTCACTGGTCATGATTTCAACACCCACCCGTAGCACACGCTCCAGCAGGTATATCTCACTGATCATTCCCAAAGCCAACACCTCATTTGGCCGCCTTACCTTCCAGTTCTCTGCTGCGAGTGACTGGAACGAATTGCAAAAATTCGTGAAGTTGGAGACTTTTATTTCCCTCACCAACTTTAAACATCAACTATCTGAGCAGCTAACCGATCGCTGCAGCTGTACATGGTCCATCTGTAAATAGCCCACACAATTTACCTACCTCATCACCATACTGTTTTTATTTGATTTACTTTTCTGCTCTTTTGCACACCAGTATCTCTACTTGCACATCATCATCTGCTCATTTATCACTCGTGTTAATCTGCTAAATTGTAATTATTCGCTCCTAAGGCCTATTTATTGCCCACCTCCTCATGCCATTTGCACACACTGTATATAGACTTTTTTTTTTTTTTCACTGTGTCATTGACTTGTTTATTGTTTATCCCACTTATTTTTTTACTGTATTATTGACTGTATGTTTGTTTATTCCATGTGTAACTCTGTGTTGTTGTTTGTGTCGCACTGCTTTGCTTTATCTTGGCCAGGTCGCAGTTGTAAATGAGGACTTGTTCTCAACTGGCCTACCTGGTTAAATAAAGGGGAAAGAAAAAAAATATTGTGCATCGCTGCACAGCTCTCCAGAGATGTCCGATCGGGTTCAAAGCCGAGCTCTGGCTGGGCCACTCAAAGACATTCAGAGACTTGTTTCGAAGCCACTCCTACATTGTCTTGGCTGTGTGCTTAGGGTCCTTGTCCTGTTGGAAGGTGAACCTTCGCCCTAGTCTAAGGTCCTGAGTGCTCTGGAGCAGGTTTTCATCAAGGATCTCTCTGTACTTTGCTCTGTTCATCTTTCCCTCGATCCTGACTAGTCTCCCAGTCCCCGTCGCTGAAAAACATCAGCACAGCATGATGCTGCCACCACCATGCTTCACCGTAGGGATGGTGCCAGGTTTTCTCCAGACGTGACGCTAGGCATTCAATCCAAATAGTTCAATCTTGGTTTCATCAGACCAGAGAATTTTGTTTTTCATGGTCTGTGTGTCCTTTAGGTGCCTTTTGGCAAACTCCAAGTGGGCTGTCATGTGTCTTTTACTGAGAGGCTTCTTCTGTCTGGCCACTTTACCATCAAGCCCTGATTGGTGGAATGCTGCGGAAATAGTTGTCCTTCTGGTGGGTCCAAACTTTTTCCATTTATGAATGATGGAGGCCACTGTGTTCTTAGGGATCTTCAGTGCTGCAGAAACGTTTTGGTACCCTTCCCCAGATCTGTGCATCGACACAATCCTATCTCTGAGCTCTACGGACAATTCCCTCGACCTCATGGCTTGCCTTTTGCTCTGACTTTATACAGAGAGGTGTGCGCCTTTCCAAATCATGTCCAATCATTTAAATTTACCACAGGTGGACTCCAATGAAGTTGTACAAAAATATCAAGGATGATCAATGGAAACAGGATGCACCTGAGCTCAATTTTCGAGTCTCATAGCAAAGGGTCTGAATACTTATGTAAATAAGGTATATCTGTTTCTATTTCTTCTAATAACCTGTTCTCACTTTGTCAATATGGGGTATTGTGATGTCATTTTGGGGTATTGTGATGTCATTATGGGGTATTGTGTGTAGATTGAAGAGGAACAAAATCTATTTAATCCATTTTAGAATAAGGTTGTAACTTAACCAAATGGGGGAAAAGTCAAGGGGTCTGAATACTTTCCGAATGCACTGTAAGGCACTACTTTTGAGCAGAGCGTGGGTCTTCTTCAAAAGTAGTGCACAATATAGGGAATGAGTCCTTTGAGACACAGCCTAGCGTTGGTGGACATGAGTGGCCTTTCTTCAGATTGAATCTACCAGGCCGGTCTAAACTAAATCACGATGGAGAGATGCCCCCCATCACAAACAGGACATGTCATTTCTTTGTGGGGGCTCATTCAATATACATGTAATCAATAAAATTAATTTCTGGTTTGTTTAAAGACACATATCTGGGGTTGAGGGGACACGTGGGGGTGGTGCTGGGATATTCATTTCTGGTTTGTTTAAAGACACATATCTGGGGTTGAGGGGAGACGTGGGGGTGGTGGTGCGGGGGATATGAGTTAGGACTGATCTTTTTAAACAGTGCCACATTACCCTTTCTATGTCAGCCCGTCGTCTCCATCATGCTACCCCTCGCTCAGCGCGGGACTGCGACCAGGATGGCTAATGGAGGGGAAAATAAACTCCCTCTGAGTGTCAATGTCGAGGCCAGCAGTCGTTTCATCGTTTCGTGGGCGGATGTATGTATATTGAAAAGCTGCATTAACAAATAGTTTGTCTGTCCGTGACATTGCCTGAGATACCAGGGGGAGGTGGCAGTACTGGGGGAAGGTGGCAGTACTGGGGGGAGGTGGCAGTACCGGGGGGAGGTGGCAGTACCGGGGGGAGGTGCCAGTACCGGGGGGAGGTGGCAGTACCAGGGGGAGGTGGCAGTACCAGGGGGAGGTGGCAGTGGGCGGGAAAAGGTGGGGAAAAGAGGATTGGGCATTTTTAAAATGCTACAAAGTCAGCTTTATAAGATTTCTCCAACTTCCATCACTCAGCTCAGACAGGTAACTGTGCCTGGCCTGTAACCGGGGGGGGGGTTACATGGTTCTCTCAGACCCCGTGAATAAAACACCTGACTCACAAAATGCACCCTATTCCTTTTACAGTGCACTACTTTTGACCACGACCCACAGGTCTCTGATCTAAAGTAGTGAACCAGCCTCTATAGGAAATAGGGAGTCACTTGAGATGCGGAGAATGTCCCGGGCGGCAGTAACTTACGCAAGTTCAAGGACTTTATTGATCGGCGAGACGGTCGAAATCAAAGTCTGTCTTCCCCACCACTCTTAGTGATTAAACAAGTCAGATGGGGCTGACTGGACATTTTCATTGCTTTTCCATCATGGCTGCTGTGCTTCCTTGTTCCAGCAGCAACAAAACAAACAAAACAAACAATAGGATACGAGCTGTCGTGAAAATATTTTGCCCATAAAGAATGACAGCCTGTTAATGTTAAAGTACCTCACCAACAAATATCCACTTTTTTTCAGCTGAAGGACTATGCTCAGAGTTTACCCATGCAAAATGATTTAAGTCAATAAGTCATTGTTTTTGTCAAAGTTTGATGAATTTGGGCTTGAAGTGGGAAATTCGAATTTGGAACTTTCTGAAATTTCCACGTCAATACCGTGTGTTTCCCCGATAAAATTAAGAGTAAGCTATATCTGACTATATGTCAGTTATGGGGCTGGCTTTAGTTCATTTGGAACCACCTGCAAACATGTTAGAGCTAACCTTGGGCTCCTTACTTCCTGTTTACAACCTGTTGCTACTTCGACCTGTTGGGAGCTGTTGGATGGGCTGACGATGAAACGTTGAGTAAGAAAATTGCTATATTATTTTGATGAGTGGATGAAGTGGACAGGTGAAATGTCAACACAGCACGGACACCTCGTTGTTTCTGGAGACAGTTAATGAAAGGTGGTGCTACAGTACCAGCAAGAGTGTAGCTAGCTAGCAAGTAGTAGTGGGTCACTAACTATACACGTTTGGCAGGCTAGCTAGCAAGCAATAGCATAGCTAACTGTGCTGTGAAGTAAATAGAAATAAAATAAGTTAATATAAATCACTGCTTTACCGGTACTGACACTACCGCACCGCCTTTTGTCTCCAAAACTGCAAGCATCTCTACAGTAATAAATAGAAACAGTAATAAACATAGCTAGCTGTCAAAGGGAATGTGCTAGCCAATGTAATAGAAACAGTAATAAACATAGCTAGCTGTCAGAGGGAATGTGCTAGCCAATGTGATAGAAACAGTAATAAACATAGCTAGCTGTCAGAGGGAATGTGCTAGCCAATGTGATAGAAACAGTAATAAACATAGCTAGCTGTCAGAGGGAATGTGCTAGCCAATGTGATAGAAACAGTAATAAACATAGCTAGCTGTCAGAGGGAATGTGCTAGCCAATGTGATAGAAACAGTAATAAACATAGCTAGCTGTCAGAGGGAATGTGCTAGCCAATGTGATAGAAACAGTAATAAACATAGCTAGCTGTCAGAGGGAATGTGCTAGCCAATGTGATAGAAACAGTAATAAACATAGCTAGCTGTCAGAGGGAATGTGCTAGCCAATGTGATAGAAACAGTAATAAACATAGCTAGCTGTCAGAGGGAATGTGCTAGCCAATGTGATAGAAACAGTAATAAACATAGCTAGCTGTCAGAGGGAATGTGCTAGCCAATGTGACAGAAACAGTAATAAACATAGCTAGCTGTCAGAGGGAATGTGCTAGCCAATGTGACAGAAAATGCTACAATGTAATATCAACCATTTAGCAGATAATATCAAAACATGCAAACTACAGTTCAGGTAAAGTTAATGGTCTTTTAATTAGCTAGCTTGCTTTCAAAGTTCAGATATTGAGTGTCAGTGTGTAGTATGTAGCCAGTGATATTAGTTCATCCACCTTTTTGTACTTCTGTGTTAAGCAGAGTAACATTCTGTCCTATCTAACAGGGACCATAAGTGATAAGTAACATTGCAGTTGCCTACACACTATTTTCTCTTAGACTACCCATCCCAGCATCCCTCTGCTCTGACTAGCCACAGAAGTAAACCATGGTCAAACAGATGCCTTCCACACAGTAAGATGGCGCCAAAGAGGAAGTCTGACGTTTTACATGCTCCTGACAAATTTAGTAATTTTTTAAAACTTATTTTGTACATAATGTTGCTGCTACCGTCTCTTATGACTGAAAATAACTTCTGGACATCAGAACAGCGATTACTCACCACGGACTGGCAGAAGCTTTTTCCTTTAACGTGTCCGATTAGAAGGATATATATATATCTCGGGGAAAAATCCCTGTCATTTGGGTGAAGAAAAGATGGAGGAAAAGAGGATGAAGATCAGGCTGCCTTCTGAGAATCCGTAGATGAGCGAGTAAACTCCCACTGCCTTCCGTTCTACTTGCTAACATGCAATCATTGGAAAATAATAATCGATGACCTACGATTACGATTATCCTAGGAAAGGGACATTAAAAACTGTAATTTCTTATGTTTCACCGAGTCGTGGCTGAACGACGACACGGATAATATAGAGCTGGAGGGATTTTCCATGCACCGGCAGAACAGAGATGCTACGTCTCGTAAGACGAGGGGTGGGGGTGTGTGTCTTTTTGTTAATAACAGCTGGTGCGCAATGTCTAAAATTAAAGAAGTCTCGAGGTTTTGCTCACCTGAGGTAAAGTACCTTATGATAAGCTGTAGACCACACTGTCTACCAAGAGACTTCTCATCTATATTATTCGTAGCCGTCTATTTACCACCACAGACCGATGCTGGCACTAAGACCGCACTCAACCAACTCAATAAGGTCATAAGCAAACAAGAAAATGCTCATCCAAAAGCGGTGCTCCTAGTGGCCGGGGACTTTAATGCAGGCAAACATAAATCAGTTTTTCCACATTTTTATCAGCATGTCACATGTGCAACCAGAGGAAAAAAAACTCTAGACCACCTTTACTCCACACAAGGAGACACGTACAAAGCTCTCCCTCGCCCTCCATTTGGCAAGTCTGACCACAATTCTATCCTCCTGATTCCTGCTTACCAGCAAAACCTAAATCAGGAGGTACCAGTGACTCGGTCAATAAGAAACTGATCAGATGACACGGACGCTACGCTACAGGACTGTTTTGCTAGCACAGACTGGAATATGTTCCGGGATTCATCCAATGGCATTCAGGAGTATACCACCTCAGAGCATCGAAGATGTCTTCCCCACAGTGAACGTACGTAGATATCCCAACCAGAAGCCATGGATTACAGGCAACATCAGCATCGACCTAAAGGCTAGAGCTGCCGCTTTCAAGGAGGGGACACTAATCCGGACGCGTAAAGAAATCCCGCCATGCCCTCAAACGAACAATCAAACAAGCAAAGCATCAATACAGAATTAAGATTGAATCCTATTACACAGGCTCTGACGCTCGTCGGATGTGGCAGGGCTTGAAAACAGTTACGGACCACAAAGGGCAACCCAGATGTGAGCTGCCGAGTGACGCGAGCCTACCAGACGAGCTAAATGCCTTTTATGCTCGCTTTGAGGCAAGCAACACTGAAGCATGCACGAGACCACCAGCTGTTCTGGATGACTGTGTGATAACGCTCTCGGTAGCTGATGTGAGCAAGACCTCTAAACAGGTCAACATTCACAAAGCCGCAGAGTCAGATGAATTACCACTACCTGTACTCAAAGCATGCGCAGACCAACTGGCAAGTGTCTTCGATGACAATTTCAATACCTAGATGTTTCAAGCAGACCACCGTAGTCCCTGTGCCCAAGGAAATGAAGGTAACCTGCCTAAATTATTACCGCCCCATAGCACTCGCGTCGGTAGCCATGAAGTGCTTTGAAAGGCTGGTCATGGCTCACATCAACAGCATCCTCCCGGATACACTAGACCCACTCCAGTTCACATACCGCCCCAACAGATCCACAGATGAATCAATCAAATGTATTTATAAAGCCCTTCTTACATCAGCTGATGTCACAAAGTGCTGTACAGAAACCCAGCCTAAAACCCCCAACAGCAAGCAAAGCAGGTGTAGAAGCACTCTATACCTGCATTGTGATGCTATCTCAATTGTGCTCCACACTGCCCTTTCCCACCTGGACAAAAGGAATACTTAATAACCTCTTGAGAATACAGGGGGTGCTATTTTCGCATTAGCATAATTTGCTCTACAGATTAAACTGCCTCTTATTCAATTATTGCTCTTACTATATGCATATGAATCATACCATTGGAAAGAAAACAATCCCTAGTTTCTAAATCCGTTTCAATTTTGTCTCTGAGTGATACAGAAGTCATTCAACAGCACTTTCCATGACCAAGAACATAAAATCAAGATGTTTATGCTGGCTTCAAAGCTCTGCCTATATATGGTCGTGCCTCCTATGACCCGAAACACAACTCACTGGCCTTCCTCTGGGTGTCTAGAGGACGTCAGAGGAAAAATTTCTTGTCTATCTGGGACTGACGTGAAATGAGAGCAAAATCTTTGGCATGACCGACAACTTCCGGTTCTCTGTTGCATGGAAATTGGAGCTACGTTTGTCTTCTGTTGTGCGGCCATTATTATCTCCGTGTCGAAGTTTGTTTGATACATGTGACCAGATCATCGTAATGTATGTTTTTTCAATATAGTTTAATCAGATTATTTGAATTTTTTAGGGAGTTTTTCGGTGTTCCGTTGTTAGATTTTAGTATCGTTTGAGAAATCCGTGCCACTCGACCGGTACCTGTGCTAAATGGAGTGGGAAAGGAACGACTCTGAACGGAACCAACAACTCATCTTGACAAAGGACACTTTGATCAACATTCTGATGAAAGATCAGCCATAGTAAGACCCAATTTACGATGTTATATCATATCTGTTGTGCATGTGATCTTGCCGTGGGCGCCCAGCCGAATCTGCCTGGTATAGCTATGCTAATTTAGCGCTACATTTTGTTTTCGTTATAAAACATTTAAGAAATCTGAAATATTGTTTGGATTCACCAGATGTTGGGCTTTCAATATCTGTACGCTGTGTATTTTTCTGAAATGTTTTAAAATGAGTAATTAGTTATATGATGTTGGTCTCTGTAATTGTTCTGGCTTGGTCGGCACCTTTTCAGATTGCAGCTGCAATGTAGAACTGTGATTTATACCTGAAAAATGCACATTTAAAAAAAAAAACTATGCTATACCATAAATATGTTATCAGACTGTCATCTTATGAATTTGTTTCTTGGTTAGTGGCTATATATATTTTTATTTAGTCGAATTAGTGATAGCTACTGACGCAGGGAAAAACTGTTGGGAGTGAAAAAATCCTCTCCTTTGCTAACGTGGTTAGCTAATAGATTTACATATTGTGTCTTCCCTGTAAAACATTTTAAAAATCTGAAATGGTGGCTTTATTCACAAGACCTGTATCTTTCATCTGGTGTCTTGGACTTGTGATTTAATGATATTTAGATGCTACAAGTTACTTGTGACGCTATGCTAGCTATGCTAATCAGTGGGGGGTGGGGGGGGGGTGCTACCGGATCAGGGTTGGTGACTCGTGAGAATTAAGTGAGAATGCTGTTCATTGACTACAGCTCAGCGTTCAACTCCATAGTGCCCACAAAGCTCAACACCAAGCTAAGGACCCTGGGACTAAACATCTCCCTCTGCAACTGGATCCTGGACTTTTTCAGGGGCCGCCCCCAGGTGGTAAGGGTAGGCAACAACACGTCTGCCATGCTGATCCTCAACACTGGGGCCCTTCAGGGGTGTGTACTTAGTCTCCTCCTGTACTCCAACACCATCATTAAGTTTGCTGACGACACAACAGTGGTAAGCCTAATCACCGACAATGATGAGACAACCTATAGGGAGGAGGACAGAGAACTAACAGTGTGGTGCCAGGACAACAACGTCTGCCTCAATGTGAGCAAGACAAAGGATATGATCTTGGACTACAGGAAAAGAAGGACCGAGCACGCTCTCATTCACATCAACGGGTGGAGCTGGTCGAGAGTTTCAAGTTCCTTGGTGTCCACATCACCAACAAACTATCATGGTCCAAACACACCAAGACAGTCGTGAAGAGGGCATGACAAAACCTTTTCCCCCTCAGGAGACTGAAAATATTTGGCATGGGTCCCCAGATCTTCAAAAAGTTCTACAGCTGCACCGTCAAGAGCATTATGACCGGTTGCATCACCGTCACCCTAGTCGTAGACTGTTTTCTTTGCTACCTGCACGGCAAGCGGTACCGGAGCGCCAAGTCTAGGACCAAAAGGCTCCTTAACAGCTTCTACCCCCAAGCCATAAGACTGCTGAACAATTAATCAAATGACCATCGGACTATTTACATTGACCCCCCCCCACAATTTGTTTTGTACACTGCTGCTACTCGCTGTTTATTATCTATGCATAGTCACTTCACCCCTACCTACATGCACAAATTGCCTCAACTAACCTGTTATATACATCTTTTTTATTTTAGTTTACTTGGTAAATATTTTCTTAACTCTTCCAGAACTGCACTGTTGGTTAAGGGCTTGTAAGTAAGCATTTTAAGGTAAGGTCTACACTTGTTGTATTCAGCACATGTTGACGAATAAAGTTTGATTTGATTTGATTTCTCTCCGTGGAGAATGCTTGAGCATGCCAATGTATGTATTTGTCAAGGTTCATAGAAATGAAGCTATACATGTGACCTCTCTGGTTAAGTTAAGCTATACGTGTGAAGTCTATGGTTAAATAATGGATATATGTGACCTCTCTGGTTAAGTAAAGGATACATGTGTTTGTTATGATCTATGCCAGACAGACAAGGTGACTAAATATTCACTTACCACCATCTATGTGTTTCAGGAGTCAACCAAGAAAAACAATTCCGTCTCTGAGGTTTGTCCTGAAAATTGCAGTGTCCACATTCATTTCAGTAGCCTGTAAAGATATGTCACTGTCAATCACATCATAACTCACACAAGACCAGAAAACTGAGAATAAGATTATTCTAGCTCTTCGAAAACTGCAAATCGGATCCTAAATTGACCCCAGTTTCATCCATCCCTGATTGTTTGTCCATCCCCCTAAACTCCCTCCACCACCTTGGTTGGGAATAGAGCAGAGGATGTGAGGACTGCATTCCCGAGTACAGGAACTAGCAACTAACAACCTAACCTTTATTGGTCGTCTAGTAGCCAGCTAGTGGGGTACTTGTAAACATAACAGCTAGGTCGTTCCAGCTGTTGTTTACTTAGCTAGCCATGCAGCTACTTAGCTAACAAGCTAGCTACATTTAGAGTACAGCTACTAATTACCTAACCTTTAGGATAATTAGGATATCAGAAAAACATCTGACTGTTAGATAGCTATCATAGTTACAGGTACTTTTTAAAACTTGAAAAAACATCGGAAACATTTATCCACTGTTGCTAATAGTTACTGGAAGCTACCTGGCTAGCTAGCTAGCTTTATTGGTCAAGGGAGTAGGTTTGCTCGCCTCTAGCTTCGCTAGTAAATTGTTATTATTACAGCTAATCTCTGTATTCATCCTTGATCATTCAATTCCATTGCAGAAGAGGGAGAATGAGAGTGGATGGTCCTCCGCCTTGTCGTAGCTAGCTGTGCTCTGCTCCATAGCGATTCGCATACTGGGTCAGAGACCATGTGGACTGGGTCAGAGACCATGTGGACTGGGTCAGAGACCATGTGGCCTGGGTCAGAGACCATGGGGACTGGGTCAGAGACCATGGGGACTGGGTCAGAGACCATGTGGACTGGGTCAGAGACCGTGTGGACTGGGCCAGAGACCATGTGGACTGGGCCAGAGACCATGTGGACTGGGTCAGAGACCATGTGGACTGGGTCAGAGACCATGGGGACTGGGCCAGAGACCATGTGGACTGGGTCAGAGACCATGGGGACTGGGCCAGAGACCATGTGGACTGGGCCAGAGACCATGTGGACTGGGTCAGAGACCATGGGGACTGGGCCAGAGACCATGTGGACTGGGTCAGAGACCATGGGGACTGTGCCAGAGACCATGTGGACTGGGTCAGAGACCATGGGGACTGGGTCAGAGACCATGGGGACTGGGTCAGAGACCATGGGGACTGGGTCAGAGACCATGTGGACTGGGTCAGAGACCATGTGGACTGGGTCAGAGACCATGTGGACTGGGTCAGAGACCATGGGGACTGGGTCAGAGACCGTGTGGACTGGGCCAGAGACCATGTGGACTGGGTCAGAGACCATGTGGACTGGGTCAGAGACCATGGGGACTGGGCCAGAGACCATGTGGACTGGGTCAGAGACCATGTGGACTGGGTCAGAGACCATGGGGACTGGGCCAGAGACCATGTGGACTGGGTCAGAGACCATGTGGACTGGGTCAGAGACCATGTGCACTGGGTCAGAGACCAGTTTTGCAAACTGTAGAGTGTTTTCTATCCAAATCTACCAATTATATGCATATTCTATCTTCTGGGCCTGAGTAATAGGCAGTTTGCTTTGGGCACGTCATTCATTCGAATTTCCGAATACTGCCCCCTGTCACTAAACAGCTAAACAAGCTTCCATTAAGTATGTTGTGTGAACCTTGACAAGATTGTTCTATTCTCTTCAGCTAAATATTTCCAAGCAACATTTATCAGTGTGTTTAACAGTGCTTGTTCTGCTGTTCCACCCCACACACACACACACACACACACACACACACACACACACACACACACACACACACACACACACACACACACACACACACACACACACACACACACACACACACACACACACACACACACACACGAGAAGACTGTAAATACTTAATTGGGAGGGCAGGGTAAAGGAGAGGGCAGGGTAGAGGACAGGGTAGAGGACAGGGGAGAGGACAGGGGAGAGGACAAGGGAGAGGACAGGGGACAGGGGAGAGGACAGGGGAGAGGAGAGGGCAGGGGAGAGGACAGGGGAGAGGGCAGGGGAGAGGACAGGGGAGAGGACAGGGGAGAGGACAGGGGACAGGGGAGAGGAGAGAGGGCAGGGGAGAGGGCAGGGGAGAGGACAGGGGAGAGGACAGGGGAGCGGACAGGGGAGAGGACAGGGGGCAGGGGAGAGGACAGGGGAGAGGACAGGGGAGAGGGCAGGGGAGAGGGCAGGGGAGAGGACAGGGGAGAGGGCAGGGGAGAGGGCAGGGGAGAGGACAGGGGAGAGGACAGGGGAGAGGACAGGGGAGAGGGCAGGGGAGAGGACAGGGGAGAGGACAGGGGAGAGGACAGGGGAGAGGGCAGGGGAGAGGACAGGGGTGAGGACAGGGGAGAGGAGAGGACAGGGGAGAGGACAGGGGAGAGGGCAGGGGAGAGGACAGGGGAGAGGGCAGGGGAGAGGACAGGGGAGAGGACAGGGGAGAGGAGAGGACAGGGGAGAGGAGAGGACAGGGGAGAGGAGAGGACAGGGGAGAGGAGAGGACAGGGGAGAGGACAGGGGAGAGGACAGGGGAGAGGACAGGGGAGAGGACAGGGGAGAGGACAGGGGAGAGGACAGGGGAGAGGACAGGGGAGAGGGCAGGGGAGAGGGCAGGGGAGAGGACAGGGTGAGGACAGGGGAGAGGACAGGGGAGAGGACAGGAGGGAGGACAGGGGAGAAGACAGGGAGAGGACAGGGGAGAGGACAGGGTGATTGGCAGCTCGTAAACGCCAGCAGGCTCAGAGGAGTCAGAGGTACAATAACATCTTCCTGCCTGACACCTCGACATGAGTGTTCACACCCCCCCCCCCCCCCCCATGAAGGAACCTAAGACAGACACACATACTTGCACAAGCATACACATATTTCTTCATATCTATGTGTTACAATGATAAAAAAAAGAATCTTCAAAGTGGTATTTGTTAATTTCTAATGTACCAATATCATTATGCCCCCTATGATTTTACATTTCAAAGTACAAAAAAAACATTCTTCACATACAGCCACTTTAATCTCAATTTGATCTTGTAATCTATTCACCTGATCATTTCACTGTTTCATCTCAGGTCAAATCCAACCTGATCCCTCATGCGTCTTAGACATCTGTAGCTTTAAACACTTTGCTATCTGCCAGCCCCCCCGAAAACATTCATCACCCCCCTCCTCCTCCACCCCCCCCCCCCTCCTCCTCCACCTCCCCCACCCTTCTCCTCCTCTACCCCCCCCCCCCCCCCCCTCCTCCTCCACCCGTCTCCCTCAGCCCAGGATGAGTAACCATGGAAGCGGTTCAGCTTTCAAAAGAAGCCAGGAGGAGATCAGATGTCTGCTGTTGTGTAAATACCCCCATGTTTTGCCTGTTTACTAATCTGATCAAGAGCTGTGCCACGACACACACACACACACACGCAGACACACACACCGTGCTGCAGAACCCACAAACACACACACACGCAGACACACACACAGATACACACACACACAAACGTACACATACACACGCAGACACACACACCGTGCTGCAGAACCCCCACACACACACACACACGCAGACACACACACCGTGCTGCAGAACCCACAAACACACACACACGCAGACACACACACAGATACACACACACACAAACGTACACATACACACGCAGACACACACACCGTGCTGCAGAACCCCCACACACGCACACACACACACACGCACGCGCAGACACACACACCGTGCTACAGAACCCACAAACACACACACACACACGCAGACACACACACAGATACACACACACACAAACGTACACATACACACGCAGACACACACACGTACACACACACACACACACACACACACGCAGGTATACACACACCACAGCTCACACCTTGCCACCTTATCTACCATTGGACAGTCTGATCTAAGTCCTCCTCCCCCACGGCCATATGAAAAGAGGACACAGATCTGTATAGTGTGATAATGTACACCCTAACCCCTCTTTAGTGTGATAATGTACACTCTAACCCCTCTTTAGTGTGATAATGTACACTCTAACCCCTCTTTAGTGTGATAATGTACACCCTAACCCCTGTTTAGTGTGATAATGTACACTCTAACCCCTCTTTAGTGTGATAATGTACACTCTAACCCCTATTTATTGTGATAATGTACACTCTAACCCCTCTTTAGTGTGATAATGTACACTCTAACCCCTCTTTAGTGTGATAATGTACACTCTAACCCCTCTTTAGTGTGATAATGTACACTCTAACCCCTCTTTATTGTGATAATGTACACCCTAACCCCTCTTTAGTGTGATAATGTACACTCTAACCCCTCTTTAGTGTGATAATGTACACTCTAACCCCTCTTTAGTGTGATAATGTACACTCTAACCCCTCTTTAGTGTGATAATGTACACTCTAACCCCTCTTTAGTGTGATAATGTACACTCTAACCCCTCTTTAGTGTGATAATGTACACTCTAACCCCTCTTTAGTGTGATAATGTACACTCTAACCCCTCTTTAGTGTGATAATGTACACTCAAACTCCTCCCCAATGGTCATTATTGTGATAATGAATCAGTTTCTTTCATGTGGAACATCTGTGTGTGAAGCAGTAGAACACGGTAGAGAAGAAAACATGAGATGTAATGAATAAAGGAGAGAAGAGAGGAGTATAGAGATGGCGTTGGAGAGAAGAGAGAGGAGGACAGAGAGAGGAGGACAGAGAGAGGAGGACAGAGAGAGGAGGACAGAGAGAGGAGGACAGAGAGAAAAGAGAGGAGGACAGAGAGAGGAGGACAGAGAGAAAAGAGAGGAGGACAGAGAGAGGAGGACAGAGAGAAAAGAGAGGAGGACAGAGAGAGGAGGACAGAGAGAAAAGAGAGGAGGACAGAGAGAGGAGGACAGATAGAAAAGAGAGGAGGACAGAGAGAAGAGGACAGAGAAAAAAGAGAAAAGAGAGGAGGACAGAGAGAGGAGAGAGGATTTATTTTAATGAATTTTTTATTTCACCTTTATTTAACCAGGTAGGCTAGTTGAGAACAAGTTCTCATTTACAACTGCGACCTGGCCAAGATAAAGCAAAGCAGTTCAACACATACAACAACACAGAGTTACACATGGAGTAAAACAAACATACAGTCAATAATACAGTAGAAAAATAAGTCTATATGCATTGTGTGCAAATAAAGTAAGATAAGGGAGGATAAGGAAAAGGAAGATAGAGAGAGGAGGACAGAGAGAAGAGAGAGGAGGACAGAAACAAAAGAGAGGAGGACAGAGAGTGAAGAGAGGAGGACAGAGAGTGAAGAGAGGAGGACAGAAACAAAAGAGAGGAGGACAGAGACAAAAGAGAGGAGGACAGAAACAAAAGAGAGGAGGACAGAAACAAAAGAGAGGAGGACAGAAACAAAAGAGAGGAGGACAGAAACAAAAGAGAGGAGGACAGAAACAAAAGAGAGGAGGACAGAAACAAAAGAGAGGAGGACAGAAACAAAAGAGAGGAGGACAGAAACAAAAGAGAGGAGGACAGAAACAAAAGAGAGGAGGACAGAGAGTGAAGAGAGGAGGACAGAGACAAAAGAGAGGAGGACAGAAACAAAAGAGAGGAGGACAGAAACAAAAGAGAGGAGGACAGAAACAAAAGAGAGGAGGACAGAAACAAAAGAGAGGAGGACAGAAACAAAAGAGAGGAGGACAGAGACAAAAGAGAGGAGGACAGAAACAAAAGAGAGGAGGACAGAAACAAAAGAGAGGAGGACAGAGAGTGAAGAGAGGAGGACAGAAACAAAAGAGAGGAGGACAGAAACAAAAGAGAGGAGGACAGAAACAAAAGAGAGGAGGACAGAAACAAAAGAGAGGAGGACAGAGAGTGAAGAGAGGAGGACAGAAACAAAAGAGAGGAGGACAGAAACAAAAGAGAGGAGGACAGAAACAAAAGAGAGGAGGACAGAAACAAAAGAGAGGAGGACAGAAACAAAAGAGAGGAGGACAGAAACAAAAGAGAGGAGGACAGAAACAAAAGAGAGGAGGACAGAGACAAAAGAGAGGAGGACAGAAACAAAAGAGAGGAGGACAGAGACAAAAGAGGAGGACAGAGAGAAGAGAAAGGAGGACAGAAAGAAGAGAGAGGAGGACAGAGTTAAAAGAGAGGAGGACACAGAGAAAAGAGAGGAGGACACAGAGAGTGAAGAGAGGAGGACAGAGACAAAAGAGAGGAGGACAGAAACAAAAGAGAGGAGGACAGAAACAAAAGAGAGGAGGACAGAAACAAAAGAGAGGAGGACAGAAACAAAAGAGAGGAGGACAGAAACAAAAGAGAGGAGGACAGAGACAAAAGAGAGGAGGACAGAAACAAAAGAGAGGAGGACAGAAACAAAAGAGAGGAGGACAGAGAGTGAAGAGAGGAGGACAGAAACAAAAGAGAGGAGGACAGAAACAAAAGAGAGGAGGACAGAAACAAAAGAGAGGAGGACAGAAACAAAAGAGAGGAGGACAGAAACAAAAGAGAGGAGGACAGAAACAAAAGAGAGGAGGACAGAAACAAAAGAGAGGAGGACAGAGAGTGAAGAGAGGAGGACAGAGACAAAAGAGAGGAGGACAGAAACAAAAGAGAGGAGGACAGAAACAAAAGAGAGGAGGACAGAAACAAAAGAGAGGAGGACAGAAACAAAAGAGAGGAGGACAGAAACAAAAGAGAGGAGGACAGAAACAAAAGAGAGGAGGACAGAAACAAAAGAGAGGAGGACAGAGACAAAAGAGAGGAGGACAGAAACAAAAGAGAGGAGGACAGAAACAAAAGAGAGGAGGACAGAGAGTGAAGAGAGGAGGACAGAAACAAAAGAGAGGAGGACAGAAACAAAAGAGAGGAGGACAGAAACAAAAGAGAGGAGGACAGAAACAAAAGAGAGGAGGACAGAAACAAAAGAGAGGAGGACAGAAACAAAAGAGAGGAGGACAGAAACAAAAGAGAGGAGGACAGAAACAAAAGAGAGGAGGACAGAAACAAAAGAGAGGAGGACAGAAACAAAAGAGAGGAGGACAGAAACAAAAGAGAGGAGGACAGAAACAAAAGAGAGGAGGACAGAGAGTGAAGAGAGGAGGACAGAAACAAAAGAGAGGAGGACAGAAACAAAAGAGAGGAGGACAGAAACAAAAGAGAGGAGGACAGAAACAAAAGAGAGGAGGACAGAGACAAAAGAGGAGGACAGAGAGAAGAGAAAGGAGGACAGAAAGAAGAGACAGGAGGACAGAGTTAAAAGAGAGGAGGACACAGAGAAAAGAGAGGAGGACACAGAGAAAAGAGAGGAGGACACAGAGAAAAGAGAGGAGGACAGAGAGAGGAGGACAGAGAGAAAGGAGAGGAGGACAGAGAGTGAAGAGAGGAGGACAGAGACAAAAGAGAGGAGGACAGAAACAAAAGAGAGGAGGACAGAAACAAAAGAGAGGAGGACAGAAACAAAAGAGAGGAGGACAGAAACAAAAGAGAGGAGGACAGAGACAAAAGAGAGGAGGACAGAGAGTGAAGAGAGGAGGACAGAGAAAGGAGAGAAGAGGATAAATGTTTTGCCCTCAGAACAGCCTCACTTCGACGGGGCAGGGACTCTACAAGGTGTCGAATGTTGGCCCATGTTGACTCCAATGATTCACACAGTTGTGTCTAGCTGGCTGGATGTCCTTTGGACGGTGGACCATTCTTGATACACACAGGAAACGTTTAGCGTTAAATACCCAGCAGCATTGAAGTTCTTGACATAAACCGTTGCTCCTGGCACCTACCCTGTTCAAAGGCACTTAAATCTTTTGTCTTGTCCATTCACCCTCTGAATGACACACATACACAATCCATGTCTCAATTGTCTCAAGGCTTAAAAATCATTCTTTAACCCGTCTCCTCCCCTTCATCTACACTGATTTAAGTGGATTTAACAAGTGACATCAATAGGGGATTATAGATTTCACCTGGATTCACCTGGTCAGTCTGTCATGGAAAGAGCAGGAGTTCTTAATGTTTTGTACACTCAGTGACTAAATGTTTATTTTGACATGTGTGGTTACAAATAGCATGTAGCATAAGGTTGAAACAATTCATTTAAAACCATTTAAAAAAGTTACAGTGGTCTGAACAATATTCAAAGATAATTTAGTGGGTTGTCTATAATAATTTCTAGGACACGCGTTCCGCTAGCGGAACCCCACCACAACATTCCGCTGAAAAGGCAGCGCGGGAAATTCAAAAAATATTTTTTCGAAATATGTAACTTTCACACATTAACAAGTCCGATACAGCAAATGAAAGATAAACATCTTGTTAATCTACCCATCGTGTCTGATTTAAAACATGTTTTACAGCAAAAACACAACATATATTTACGTTAGATCACCGCCAAGTTCAAAAAACACA